>NC_142012.1:155426278-155723778 GCF_049901735.1 Notechis scutatus
TTGAATAAACAAAGCTAAGAAAGACAATCATACCTACTCTCTCCTAAAAGAGCAATTGATTTTAGAAATCATATCTCAGGAGGATTTGATACGTAAGACCTCTATATATGCCAAATTGAAATAAACATTGCATTTTTTTACTCCAGGACAGTCCCATTGGATTTTTCAATGGATTCAGTTAAGAACTGAGCATAACATTTTCAAAAGGTATGTTAGGAAGGGATATCTTATTTTGCTTTCTCTAGATCGTCATATGAGTTTTCCATTCATTCAGTAGAAAAACCATAACAAACGTAGATCCTGACTTTATTTAAATTTCTACATTACCCATCTCGCCTAAATGACTCTTGGCAATTTACTATAATGTAATAAAACCCTATAGATACATGAATAAAAGTACAGCTTAAAAGCAGGGTTAAAAAGAAGTTAAAACTTACAACTAAAAATAAATCCAGTTAAAATTCAAAGATTAGGAAATTTACAAGGAATAGGAATGTCCTTAAGCCATCAGCCATTTCTTAGACCACCATGTTAATTGGAAAGCCAAGTCTTAAAACTCTTTTGGAAAACTAGAAGAATGGTGTTCATCTCACCTGTGAGGGTAAGATGTTCCATAAGATGGGAGCAGCAGCTGAGAAAACCCTCCTCCCAGATCCCATCAGTCAAAATTCCCTGATGGATGGGATATGCAAGATGCTCTCCATGCTTGACCAGTTGGGACAAGTCAATGTATTTGGAATGAGATGGTTGTCCAGGTATCCTGGTTTCATGTGACCAGTTTTGTCACCATGATGTAAAAAAGATGTTGAGACTCTATAAAGAGTGCAGAGAAGAGTGACAAAGATGATTAGGGGACTGGAGACTAAAAATAAGAACAGTTGCAGGAACTGGGTATGTCTAGTGTGATGAAAAGAAGGACTAGGGGTGACATGATAGCAGTGTCCCAATATCTCAGGGGCTGCCACAAAGAAGAGGGAATCAAGCTATTATCCAAAGCACCTGAGGGCAGGACAAGAAGCAATTGATACAAACTAATCAAGGTGAGAAGCAACCTATAACTAAGGAGAACTTCCCTGACAGTTAGAACAATTAATCAGTGAAACAACTTGCCTCCAGAAGTTGTGAATGCTCCAACATTTGAAGTTTTAAAAAAGATAAACATTTGTCTGAAGTGGTGTGGGGTATCCTGCCTAGGCAGAGGGTTGGACTAGAAGACCTCCAAGGTCCCTTCCAACTCTGTTTTCTATTCTATTCTATTCTATTCTATTCTATTCTATTCTATTTCCATGCCATGAAGGACTTTCAAGGAGACAACCAAGGCCTTGTATTTAAATTACATAAACCAAATTCCAGAAAGATAAATGATATAGCTAACTAGCATAATTTAATGTACTCTTCTTTCTCTGGATTCTTTTTATTAATATGAGGCATTGGGGCCAAAGCTAACACATAGTCTTATTTTATCACTCTTGTAAATTTAAGTCACAGAAGACTTAAAGACATAAAGATCAAACAGTTCACTTTAGAAACTGCTTCTAAGGGAGAGATGTCACATTCACCTCCACTACACTATATTGTTTCTCTTCTTTTGGTTGAAAAAAATAATGGAAATTTGAAAAAGAAAAAGAAAGGACAACATCCAATGTTTTTAAACAAAACTTTTTTTTTTTAGAAAAACAAGAAAACATTGGGATAACATGCTCCAACTGAGGATAAACCTTAAGTGTGCCATAAAAGCACAAAAGCCCTAGGAAAAGTGCCCATTTTACTCTGCCATGCCTCAAATCAATACAAAGTTTTTTTCCCCTTTTCTTCTTAAATTCACTCTTGATCTTTGTGCATTTGAAAATTGCACACCACACCAGCTTACCCAGGGAAAATCTTTCTGCTATTACAGAAGCAGGATGAGCCATTTTAAGTTATCTGGAAAACAATTTTGAAAGTGCCCTTAAAACAGCCCTGTTAAAAAGGGCTATTATTTTGCCTTCTGCAAGATTGTCTTTTCCACTAAAATATTGCTAATAAAGATATTATTATTTTTGCTTATTAATAACATAAATTGTTTGACTAAGGAAGCAGCAGATTTTCAAGCCTCCTGTTCTAGTGATATGTATATTAGAATCATATAAAATTTATTATTTGTTTTATTTATTAGATTTCCCCCTCATCTTTATTACTTTATAGGTAACTCAAGGCAGTGAATGTATCTATAATACACCTTCCTCCATCTATTTTCCTCACAACAATCCTGAGAGGTGAATTGAGTGTCAGACCAGGGCTGTCAAACTCACGGCCCACGGGCTGGATGTGTGACCCAGTTTAGCAAAGGGGGAAAAGGTCCCAATGTGTCACATGATGTCGACGTAACAATGCGACGTTGACACCCCTGTTATAAAGAATGTCTGACTCAAAACGGGTTTTCATGCTTAAGGTGAGATTAGAATTCATTATTTTCTGGTGATTGGCTCAAAGTCACCCAGCTGCAGGGGTGGGATTCTACCGGTTCTGTCCGGCTCTGTAGAACAAGTAGCTCTGAAGAGCAGCAAACATAGAACCGGTTCTATGTCTGCTGCTGTTTTGGCCCACCTGTCCGCCCAGGCTCTTACCTGACATTTATTTCCTGGTTTTTCAACCTCAGCTGCTTTGCGAGGCACAGTTGCGGTTGAAAAAGCAGGAAAAAGGTGCTTTTCCAAATGCTGCGCACCTGCGCGCAGCACTGCTCAGCTGTCCAGGCAGCAAGCTGACGACGATTCACACATGTGCATGCGTGTGATGCACATGCGTACGCAAATCGTAAATCATCGAACCAGTAGTTACATCGGTCGGATCCCACCCCTGCCCAGCTGGCTTTCATATGTAGGTAGACCTTGCCTTATGACAATTCATTTAATGACAGTTCGAAGTTACAATGGTACCAGAGGTGGTATTCAGCAGGTTCTGACCAGTTCTGGAGAACTGGTAGCGGAAATTTTGAGTAGTTCGGAGAACTGGCAAATACCACTTCTGACGGGAGATTTTACAGTATCCTTCCCCTGCCATGCCCGCCAAGCCATGCCCACAGAACCGGTAATAAAAAAAATTGAATCCCACCACTGAACGGCACTGAAAAAAGTGACTTATGACCATTTTTCACACTATGGTCATATAATCAAAATTCTGACGCTTGGCAACTGGCTCATATTTATGATAGTTGTAGTGTCCCAGGGGGGTTACATGATCGCCTTTTGCGAACTTCTGACAAGCACTTAACAACTACGTGACTAACCTGACAACTGCAGTGATTCACTTAACAACTGTGGCAAGAAAACGTTATAAAATGGGGCAAAACTCCATAATTCACTTAACAACATAAATTTTGGACTCAGTTTTGGTTATAAGTCACGGACTGCTTCTATAAGGTGGAACTAGAGCTCACAGAGTCTTCTTTTCTAGGTTGGTGCCATAACTACTACTTTGACTTTTTTCCATATTGTCCCCCCCGCCTGACTTGTATTTCCATTTACCTTTTAATTTGGCCATTTGCTTCAGTAACTAGGCTTTTGAAGTTTTTTAGAACAGTGGTGTGGTTCAATTTTTTTTACTACCGGTTCTGTGGGTGTGGCTTGGTGGGCGTGGCAGGGGAAGGTTACTATAAAATCTCCAGTCAGAGGTGGTATTTGCCGGTCCTCCAAACTACTCAAAATTTCCGCTACGGGTTCTCCAGAACTGGTCTGAACCCGATGAATACCACCTCTGCTTTAGAACATATATAGCTTCACTTGCCTTATTTCTATCTTCTTCTGTTCATTTCTCCTGAACACTGATTTCTTCATGCTGGGTTTTAAATTTAGAGCATATGTGGGTGTGTACATAGGAACACCTTAAACCTAACAGTTGCATGTCAGCTGTGATGGGCAGCTGGAAAACTGTCAAGAAAAGATGCGGCATGTCTTCAGTGCTCATCATCCATAGAGATGCAAATCTATGCTCTAAGTTACATTTTCTCTTTTGAGCTCAGGTTTCAGTAAAGTCTTAAAAAGAAGCTCTAATCCTTCTTGTAGGATATTAAATCTGGATGAATCACTTTGATATACTATCAAAAAAAAATATGGATTTATTTTAGGTTCAATTGGATGTAAAAAATATATATATAATTGACAGAGATAAGTAGGCAAGGATGGCATTGTTTCATTTTTCTCCCCAAATTTAGTTTTGATGTGATTTAAAATACACATAAAGATACGCACTTCAAAACTATGAAACATAGTATTCCTGAATTTTGGCAAATGAAATTTGATGCTGAAAAAAACAACAACCTGGCTAACAGGATTTATGAGATGGAGACAGGAATTGTCCATCATTTCCTTGAACTGTTGTTTAGTGGGTTTTTCTGTATCTGTACTTTATCCATAGCGTTTTCAAGAAGAAACAGAATCTGTATGAGTTAATCTACAATTTATATTTCAGAATAACAGAATAACAGAGTTGGAAGGGACCTTGGAGATCTCTTAGTCCACCCTCTGCTCAGGCCGGAAACCATATATCATTTCACACAAATTGTTATCTAGTCTCCTCTTAAAAAGCTCCAACATTGTCTTCATATTTCCCCATCAGAAACATATTTTTTTTTAATAATTATAAATTCATATAGAGAAAAAAATGTTTAGTAACCCCAATTACATCAGTAAAAAAAGATTTCTAAACATATCACAACCATTGCAAAACTCAACATACTTTAGCACATGATCAGTGCCTTTGTAAGAAATTGAAACCTAGTCATGTGTCACAAAATTATATTCTCATATGTGTTAGAACCACCATCAGGGGTGGGATTATACCAGTTCCAACCTATTCTCTAGAACTGGTTGTTAACATTCTAAGCAGTTTGGAGAACCAGTTGTTAGAAGAAAGTACTGGCCTAATCCTGTAAAGGGAGCAAGGAAGGAAACATTCTGGTGTTGCTTACAGAAACTGCCTCTCCATTAACCCTTATTACATTCTTGGCAAGACTAGACTTCCTGTTTCAAGAACTTCTCTGGAGTTTTTTCCCCTCCTTTGCTGGTACTTTGCTTGTGTGGAGTGACCATTCAAAGTTACAATGGCACTGAAAAAAGTGATTTATGACCATTTTTCACAATTACAATTACAATTACGACTGTTGCAGCATCCCCACAGTCATGAGAGGCCAGGCGAGGAGATGCGTGTCTCGATGTGAGTGATATTGAGTTGGCCACACCCAGCCAATAACAGACACCCAGTCACATGACCACTAAGCCACGCCCACCACCTAAGCCACACCTTCAGAACTGGTTGTTAAAAAATTTGAATCACACCCCTGACCACCACATATTATAATTTTTTTTTCCTGCTTCCCAAATTATTAAGCCTAAAATCAGTGTATTCCCTTAAAGTATAAACTGGAGATGTCCAAGATTGTTGACTGAACTTGTTGAGTGGGCCAAATTTTTATTCCACCAAACATCTCTTATTCATGATTTGCTGTGATAGGTTATAGTTTCCTAGAATACAGCTGAATACATTTTATCTACTAAACATACTTTGTTTTCTATTCTAATTTTATACTTTCCTAGAATACAGAATAAGATTTTTTGGAGTTCTTATTCAAAGCATAAAACTGTCAAATTTCCAATATGCTTAAGGTGAAAAATTAATGAACCACTGAGTGGTTATTTCAAAAGTATTACAATTCTGTTAGCAACGTAGTTAAAAGTCAGTTCTATATTAGTCATTTTTTTTCTTTTCTAAAATTGGAGGTGGGGGGGAGCACATCATTAAAATACTGTTCTAGGGCATAACAAGGGAGGATTTAAAAGGTTTAACACAAATGTGAAAGAAAAGCCTTTTTACAGCCTTGTTTATACGTGGTTTACCTTATTCAACAATGATAAACACATCTTCTCTAATTTTTTTTTCATTGTGTATAGGTTATATAGATGGAAAATAAACCTTTAAAATCTGTCTGTGGAATGTTTCTCAGGGAGACTTTAAAACAAATTGTGACTGAAGCTGCTTTTTTCTATTTGGAGTCTCTGATTCTTTTTTTTTTTCCAGCCCTGAAGATCCCTTTTTAAACCCATCATGCTATGTGGGGTAGAGAATCAGTCAAGGTCTCTTCATTTATTCAGGGATGTCATGTTGTAAGACTTCTAGTCTACTCCATAATAATGGCGCTATGGGAGATTAAGATGCATTGAATGTGCTTTCCTATTTAGCATGAGTGTTAAACCCCTGGAAGAAATTATTCAGATAGAAGCTTTACCTTTACTTTAGATTCGGCCTGTGGGGTGCTTAGATCTGGCCCGTGGGGCCACCCCGGAAACAGCAAAGGATGGCTTGCAGTGCCTCTGCCAGCAAAAACAGAACTCAGGAGGGCTGCATGCGGCCCTCCCGAGCTCCATTTTCTCTGCAGGAGGCTGTCACAGCTGAAAACGGAGCTCGGGAGCCTGTTTTTGCTGGAAGAGTGCTTGGGCCACCACAGGCACCCCTAACAAGAGTGATGTGGTGCCGTCCATGCCCACCCTGGCCACGCCCACCCCAGCCTCCCAAGGTCAAACATAACCCTGACGGGCCCTCGATGAAATCGAGTTTGACACCTCTGCTTTAGACTCCCCTACCATCATTATTGGAAGAGCTTCTGAGAAGGACAGCAAAGACAATATGTAGAGTGGAAATTGTGTCATCCAAGATAGACAATATTTGGCATTGAGAAGAAAAGGTGGAAGGAGAATAGGATAGCCCTTTAGAAGGATACAGCAGAGGATAACCAACGTCTTCTTAGATGGCAAAGTGCAAAAAAAGTGAATTTAAGTCACATATCAGCTGTTAGGACAAATTTCCTGACAGAACAGTTCAGTGGTACCAGCCAATGGAATGGACTTCCCTTCGCCAAATGTATTCAGCCAGAGGTTGGTAAAATATTTGTGAGGGAAAGGAATCATTTTCAGTTTGTTTTTTTAGGAAAAAAATGTCTAAAGTGCATTTCTAAAAATGTGGGCTTCTGGCAATTATTTTAGTGATGATGTGACTTGAGGCGTATTTGTGGATATGTGACAGAAGTAAACCTGCTGAAATGATGATTCCCTTCCTGAAACTATTATTATGGATATTATGGACACGTATTGATGTCAGAATAATTTTAAAGAATTGCTGAGACACATCTAACTGAAATGTTGATTCAATCACAGTATTTGTAGAATTGATTTTATTGTCCTAGCATCTTAATCATTCAATACAGGTAGTCTTCTATTTGCAACAGTTCATTTAGTGACTATTCAAAGTGACAATGGCATTGAAAAAAGTGACTTATGACCATTTTTCATGGTTACAACTGTTGCAGCATCCCCACAGTCACATGATCAAAATTCAGACGCTTGGCAACTGACTCATATTTATGACGGTTGCAGTGTCCTGGGGTCATGTGATGCCTTTTTGCAACCTTCTGACAAGCAAAGTCAAAGCCAGATTCACTTAACAACCGTGTTCCTAACTTAAAATCTGCAGTGATTCACTTAACAACAGTGACAAGAAAGGTTATAAAATGAGGGGAAATTCACTTAACAACTATCTTGTTTAGCAACAGAAATGTTGGGCTGAATTGTGGCCATTAAACTACCTTTAATTCTACTATGCAAATATCAGGAAATGGAACAAAGTTTTGATAATAGTCACTTACTAATTTCTTTTCCTTGTCTTTCTTTCTCTCTCCCCCCTCCCTGACAACTTTTTGAAGACGGAAGCTATAAACAACACCGATCAAACCTCACTTCTCTATTAGTGCAGACTATTTCTGTGACTCTGGTCAGGAAGCTGTTCATTTCCCTGGAGGAAGCTGGTGAAAATGAAGTTTGCCAGCCACTGAGATTGCCTTCTGCAGGTAACACCTTCTTTCTCTCACACTCTTATTTCTCAATTTTCTTACCTCTGTTAAATATTGGAAGTCTTTAAGGCTTCCAAATGCATTGCATGTAATTGAATGTAATTGGGTCTTTGACCAATTGCAGCCATATTCATTAGGAAGAGCTAAGGAGGAGGCACAACTGAGGAACTTGCCAAAGTGTGGGGCAAAATGATGTGACGTTCATTAGATGAAAAATCCATTTTCATGTGTGTGTATGTTCCGCATATTTCACAGGCTAGTTTAACATAAAAAACATTGAGCTGTCACTTATAACCAGTGGGTGCTATATCTGTCAAGATCCAGCTGATGGAAAATCAAATATCAGGAATATCAGCAAATCTCTTAGTATCAAACTTTAAAGTCTAATGCATGATATTGAGTAAAAAGCCCCTGATAGTAAGCACTCTCACTGTAGATACATTTGGGTAACTACAATGCAGTTTGATAAGCCCTTTCTGGAGAGTACACAATATCAAGGAAACATTTAAAGTAACAGAAGAACCTCAAAGCAATATTTTTTCCTCAGGGTCTGAGGAATCTATATGTAAGAGCTATATTAATCTCTGTGTACAACTCACTCCTGCTGGGGCATGCTTCCTCATTTATCAGCAGGAAGACTCAAATCTAGGAAAATTCATTGGCACTTGCACAATATCTGCCCAACAACTTTAACATTATGAGAGTGAAGATTTGTTATTCAAGCTTGTGGGTTGGTTTCTGAACATCTCATTACCAGACTAGGTAACATCTTCAACAGAGTTTAGGGGGTTTCGGTGTTTATATGGGTTTGTGTGGTCAGTAGGTCTTGTGATGAATTAGATCAGTGGTGGGATTCCAATTTTTTTAAAACTAGCAGTTCCGTGAGCGTGGATTTGTGGGTGTGATGTGGCTTTGTGGGCATGGCTTTGTGGGCATGGCCAGGAAAGGATACTGCAAAATCCCCATTCCCTCCTCACCCCACTAACCTGCTTTCCAGCTCCGTTCTCCTGTACAGGGCAATCAATAAAGAAGTACACTAAAAAAGAAAAAAAAATCATTTCTGGATCACCAGTGTTTGTGCTTTGCTGAGTTTGATCACTGTTTTATGGGATGCTAGGTGGTTTGGTATAGCTTGATTTCTCCCGAGAAGCCCTGTCTTTGTAGTGACATGGAGGGTTACTGCCAGTGGTGGGATTCAATTTTTTTTACTATCGGTTCTGTTGGCATGGCGTGGCTTGGTGGACATGGCAGGGGAAGGATACTGCAAAGTCCCTATTCCCTCTCCACTCCTGGAGGAAGGTTACTGCAAAATACTCCCTTCCCATCCCACTAACCTGCTTTTCAGCTCTGTTCTCCTGTGCAGGGCAACAAAAGAAGACCAGACGATCAGCTGGGACTCAGGAGGCAGAGAATAGGGCCAGGGCCAGTCAGAGGTGGTATTTGCCAGTTCTCCAAACTACTCAAAATTTCCGCTACTGGTTCTCCAGAACCGGTCAGAACCTGCTGAATACTACTTCTGAGTCAGATGTGGGTGTGTCAAGTGAGGTGATGGATCTTGTGATGAGTCTTGTGGGTGTGTCAATTGAGAGTCTTGTGATGAGTCTGGTGATGGGGAAGTGACCTCAGGTGAGGGTTATTGGGAGGTAAAGGGAAAACATATAAATGACCCCACAAAAAAGGGGCCAGGCTTTGAACTAACACATCAGCAATAGACAATCCTCAATAGGATTTGCATCTCACATGGTGTCTGCTGGGACTCCCAGTATATGCGGCATAGTATTCCCTACCCTCTTCCTCAGGATGACTGCAGAGCCCCACGTCAAATGGTAGATCATATCATGACCGGGGTATAAGCTGAGTGCTTATACCGGTTCAGTATCTGCTTTTTTAAAAAATATGAACAGTGCTGCGCTCCCATGATTAGATGACTTAGACATTGATATTGGAACATAGATCTTTTTTTATATTTTATTGGGATCTACTACTCTAGTTGAAATGTTAATTTATATTGCTAGTCTATGTATGCTATGCCATATGCAGGGGTGGGATTCTACCAGTTCGCACCTATTCACTTGAACCAGTTGTTAACATTCTAAGCAGTTTGGAGAACCAGTTGTTAGAAGAAATTACTGGCCTAATCCTGCAAGGAAGGCAGGAAGGAAACATTCTGGTATTGCTTACAGAATCTGCCTCTCCGTTAACCCTTATTACATTCTTGGCAGGACTAGACTTCTTGTCTCAGGAACTTCTCTGGAGTTTTTTTCCCTTCCTTTGCTGGTACTTTGCTTGTGTGGAGTGACCATTCAATGTTACAATGGCACTGAAAAAAGTGACTTATGACCATTTTTCACACTTACCACTGTTGCAGCATCCCCACAGTCACGAGAGGCCAGGTGAGGAGATGCGTGCCTCAATGTGAGTGATATTGAGTTGGTCACACCCAGCCAATAACATGACCACCAAGCTGTCCACCCAGTCACATGACCACCAAGCCATGCTCACCACCTAAGCCATGCCCACAGAACCGGTTGTTAAAAATTTGAATGCCACCCCTGGCCATATGCTAAATAAATAAATCTCTGTATATGAATTCTTTAACTTGAATCTTATGGCTGAAATTACTTTGCTTGGTTTTTGCTTTCCTTGAATCTCGGAGACTTCCTGGGCAAGTCCCTGCAAACTTCTTGGTGAGGTTTTTCAGAAGTGGTTTGCAATTGTCTCCTTTTAGGACTGAGAGACCATGACTGGATTAAGGTCATCCAGCTGACTTCCTGCCCAAGGCAAAACTAGAATTCACAATCTCCCAGTTTCTAGCTTGATGTCTTAACCACTACATTTAGCTTGTTCCCTGTTTTTCCTTAGTACCTGCACACAAATATATTTGCAACAAATGCATGAAAGTCATGATTTCCCTTCAGTGTTTTCCACTAGCGATAACATGTTTTCTAATCTCAACTGGCTTGAGCCTTTGCAGGACATTCTGATCTGAAAGGTCTGCATGCAATGTGTTATATCTTCTATCTATCCTCCAAACATTTTGGACTGTAGCTCTCACAACCACTGATTTTGCTGGGTGTATGGGAGTGGCAACCTCACATAGGATCTGACATGACATCTGATGTATAGTACTCAGGGCCATATCATTTATTAAGAAAAAATGTTTGGGATGACATTTTTTGTTCTATTTTAGGCAGAAAAATGTAGTAGAACTGTTCAAATAATCTCTCTCTCTCTCTCTCTCTCTCTCTCACACACACACACACACACACACACACAGAGAGAGAGAGAGAGAGAGAGAGAGAGAGGGAGAGAAAGGTAGTAATATATGGTTAACAATGACAGAGAAAGAGAACGAGAGAAAGAGATTATATATTTTGAGTTTAGCAAATTGTAGCTTTAATGTTACATATTTCATCTCAGAATCAATGCCACAATAGGCTGTTTCTAAATTTATTTTGCTATATCTTTTAGCAACTGGATTATTTAGTACATCTATTCTGAAACCCAACAGAGGGCAGATAATGTGTAGGAACCAATTATTCAAGAAATTAAAAGAAGAATATTAATAATTCTTATTAAAATGAATAATGATGATGATCAAACCGTTAAAGCTGCTTCTTTTCTAAAAAAAATCAGCTAGATATTGGAGAAGAATTTAATTTAAACATATTCCATATACTAAAATTATGTCTTCTGTGAGGAAAAAGGGAATGATTCCTTTTTTAAAAAGTAGACTATTATTTTAAAATAGTGTCTCATATATGCAATTCACCAAAGAAAGCAGAGTATCTTACATTGTTCAAATGTTGCATTTATGACAAAGGAAAGGATTTACCAGTGTTCCATAGCATTGCTACATCTGATCCAACTTTGAAGACAAAGTCTTGGGTAATAGATATGCCTATTATCTAAAAGCACAGCATTATATATAAGCCACAGAATTATCAGCCACAGAATTATCAGAGAAGCCATAGAGATTGAAAAAAAGACCTGAAAGCATGAATAGAAGAGATGATTCCACCAGACTGTCAATTATTTGGAAGCCTGCACTCACAAACAAAAAAATCTCCACACCACAAGCCAGGCAAGCACCTGGGCACAAACAGATCGCCCCTGATACCTCCAGCTCAAACACACCCCAACCAGGCACCCAGATGAAACCTAGCTTCCTAATAAATGATAGTCGTCCATTTACTCGGAGCCAAGCTGCACTAAAAGCCTCCAATACAGGAACACAATGTTGCCAGCCAATCAAGACAAAAAAAGGCACAAAACAGACAGAAGATATTAGAAACACCAATCAAGCAGAACACAGCAAACTCCAAGACCAATAAACACAGACCAAGACTCCCAACCAATCAGGATGAAGAAAAAACCATTCTGGCACAGCAGTAGGCTAGCCCCAAATTTAAAACTGAAACAACTTTAAAAGTCTGACTCACTGACAAACACAATACAGAAGCCTGATGATGGCGAAGCAACCGTGGTCTGTTTTCTGGATGGTAGTTGTCCTTAGTTTATAGGATGGGCTTGGACCTGAGTCTGATGAGAGGGATTGGCTGTGATATCCCGTGTTGTTTTGGGTCTGGTGTTGGTTTTCGTGGCTGGGACTCATTTGTTGGTGAGGGCTAACTTCCAGATGTCTGGTAGGCGGGAGGTATCGTCCCGTCTATTCATGTTATGGGCGTGTTTCTCTATCTCGATGGCTTCCTTGATTATTCTTTTGCTGGAGTGTTCAGTGTTGGATATTAATTTGGTTCCTTTGAAATTAATTTCGTGTCCTGTGGCTTTAAGGTGCTGGAAGAGGGAGGAAGTATTTTCTTCTCTTCTGACTGCGTTTTTGTATTCTGTGATGCATGCATTTATTCTCCTGTTGGTTTGTCCAATGCATGTGGCTTCTGTATAGTGTTCTGTATACTGTAGCAACAACTTTAGCAATGTCTCGGCAGAATCTCATCTGCCATCATCAGGCTTTGGTATAGTGTTCTGTATACTGTAGCAACAACTTTAGCAACATCTCGGCAGAATCTCATCTGCCATCATCAGGCTTCTGTATAGTGTTCATCTGTGAGTCAGACTATCACAGCCGTTTCAGTTTTAAATTTGGGGCAGCCTACTGCCATATACCATGCATGTAAGTACCCCCGAAAACTTAAGAAAAACTTAAGAACACACAGACACACAGACACACACACACATATATATACATTTTCTGAGGTTCTCGTGGGTATTTATATGTGGATTTTTGGTTATTTGGGTTTTCTCCCGCGTAAGATTGGAAGTATCTAGGCAATGTTTCGATAAAGTCTCATTCGTCATCTTCAGGCTTGTGTCTTTGGCTCTGTGCTTCTCAGAGTAATGTGAGCTTGCAGCTGCTTCTTCCTTTTAACTGCAAGTGGGGGTGTGACTTGATTGGGTGGGGGCTTGGCTGTGTTCTGATTGGGTGGGGGTGTGTTCTCATTGGTTGGGGGTTTGGCTGTGTTCTGATTGGTTGGGGGGTTGGCCATGTTCTGATTGTCTGGAGGTGTGTTCTGTTCAGGTGGGGGATTGGTTGTGCTCAGGTTAGGCTTAGTTGCTGGGGGATTTGAGCTGGTGAGCTGTGATCACTACCCACTTCAAACCCCTCCGAGCCATACCTGAAGTGAACTGACACCCACCATGAAGATGCGGCATGACCACGAACGCAAAGCCAAACAGCAGGATCACAGCTCACCAGCTCAAATCCCCCAGCAACTAAGACTAACCTGAGCACAACCAAGCCCCCACCTGAACAGAACACACCTCCAGCCAATCAGAACACAGCCAACCCCCCACCCAATCAGAACACAGCCAAGCGCCCACCCAATCAAGTCACACCCCCACTAGCAGTTAAAAGGAAGAAGCAGCTGCAAGCTCACATTACTCTGAGAAGCACAGAGCCGAAGACACAAGCCTGAAGATGATGAATGAGACTTCATCGAAACGTTGCCTAGATACTTCCAATCTTACGCGGGAGAAAACCTGAATAACCAAAGATCCATATATATATATATATATATATATATATATATATATATATATATATATATATATATATATATATATATATATATATCATCTGCCATCATCAGGCTTCTGTATTGTCTTTTGTCTTATGTGAGTCAGACTTTCACACACACAAATACACTGAACAAAGCTGAATACCATACACACACACACACACACACAAAACTTACACAATGAATATATATATATATATATATATATATATATATATATATATATATATATATATATATATATATATATATATATATATCTGTGAGTCAGACTCACACACACACACACACAATACACTTCAGCACTGCTTCCACTTACCTTTTAATCAGGAAAATGTCTAATTATACTAACAGCACGCTCCACTTCCTTTATCAGTAAAATGTTAATTTATAAAGCTCTATTATCGTTAAAACACGTTACATGCAATCATTTCAGATGTAGCGGAAAGAATGACATTGTTCTTCTTTAAAAAAACAAAAAGACAAAAGCAGAGTCCTTCACCTGTTGCCTCTTATGTTTATTACCATATTCACTTGTGCCAGTAAGTTTTTCCCATTGCTCATTTGTGATTCCACTCTGTGCTGTGGGACAATGATTTCTTTTGTTAAGAGCCAGTTGGCAAGATCTAAGAAGGATGATGAGAACAAATGTGAATAAGTTATACATGTGGTGGATGGCTGTGATTACTTCATCACGAGCACATGCTGGAGATTAAACTATATTCCCTGTGGTACTGTTTATATTACATTCTTCATGGTGACTAATGCATGGATTACATTTTCAGCCCAGTTTAATTTGCTCAATTAGAGAAAGGAAGCCACCTCAAAGACTGAAACAGGAACAAAATTCCCTGAAGTTCCTTAGTTCTTCTTCTTTTTTTTTTTAAACCTAATTTAGAAGAAGAGAAGACTGGGAGGGAATATTTATTTTGCGTGTCATATCACCTTAAGGGTATTTTGATAGGCTTAAATATATTGGAAAAACTAACCAAGTCAAATCATCTATGCAGCTTAGTCCAAGAAATTTGGAGAGTACGTTAAGTGTAAAGATTTTAGTGATTGTATTTAAGTGACAGATAGGTTAGAAGAACATACTGATGGGCAACAGTTTATGGGACCATCCCCCATAGTAACATAAGCATACTTTACACTTAGCATGGAGGCAATTCTGCTGGCCCAGCATAAAGAAAGACGTGGATCGTGGAGCAGGCTTTCTTCTGAGTTTCTCTCCATGCATCCCAAAAGGGGGAAAGCCCCCTGAGCAAGCTGGGAAGAGTGAATCGGATGTGGAGGAATGGGCCACATGGCAGCGGTGCGTGCAATCCCAGCCCTGAAATCAAGGCCAGAGCCACCGCCCAGGGCACAACTGGAATGAGGCCACTTTGGCAGTGGTGGGTTTCAAAGAGGTTTACCACCAGTTCGGTGGGCATGACTTGGTGGGCGCACTTTGTGTGCGCGTGGCATACTTTGCGCTCATGCGCATGCCAAACGTGCACTTTGCGCACACGCAGGGGCTTTCCTACTCACTTCCTGTAATCCCTGTAGCTTCAACAGCTGACGTGCAGCAATCTGCTGTGCGCGAAAAGCAGCTGCGCTTCAAAAGCAGGGAATAAAGGTCAGTATGGGAGCCTGGGCAGGTGGGTCCAATAGTAGCTTGTCAGAGAGAACCGGTTTTGATCTTCAGCACTACCGGTACATCAGAACCAGGCCGAACCGGTAGAATAGCAACACTGCACTTCGGGTTCTTAGAGACTTTACACTTAGCAGGAGGCAATTCTGATGGCACGTACTTACTCTGTAACTGCTTACATATATACATATATTAGTAGATGATATTTTATTTTCCTTACTTAGGTTGCTGTATCTCAAGAATGTCATACTCGATTTCATTGAAGGCAGCATTAGGGTTGGTGATGTGGCCCCTTGGGGGGTGGGGTGGGGGTGGCCAGAGTGAGCATGGCCAGCTTGACATCACTCGTGTCAGGGGCACCTATGACCAGATCGCTCTGTCAGCAAAAATGGGCTCCTGAGCTCAGTTTTTGCTGGCAGAGGCACTGCAGGCCGAACCTTTGCTGTCTCCAGCGTGGCATATGGGCCAGATCTAAGCAACTCATGGGTCGGATCTGGCCTGCGAGCCTTGAGTTTGACACCCCTGTTGCAGTTGAATCAACCCATACATGTATCAGGAGCTAAGCTTGATTTGAAAGAGACCTTACTTTTTAATTTGTATTTGAGATTTTTGTAGAAGGAGACTGATTTTGGGGGTTTTGATCTCCATAAATGTATTCAGTTACAGTGGTATGTTCTTCTAACATATTTGTCACCTCTGCCATACAATCAATAAAACTCTTATACTTAATGTGCTCTCCAAATTTCTTGGAATAAGTTTGCACAGACGATTTGACCCACCAAGACTATTTTTCTAACCTCCTATGTCTTAATATCATCTGGGATCTTTCAATCCCTTTTTTCACACTTGTTGATCTCTATGAAAGCAAACAGTGGATTTAATTGTTAGTCTAGATTTTCACAGCTGCTAAAGATGAGATTGTACTGCCAGGTCTGGTTTCAAATCTGCTCTGACAAAGCTACCAACAGGGATAGCAAAATGTCAGCACATATTCATTGTCTCACGTAGCATCATTGCAGAAATCATACAAGAAAGCTTTGCTGTCTTTTTGAAGATTCTGTTCCATTTAGAATGGCCCAAAGGGAAATAAAGTCTGCTAATGTTGGACATCATATTTTTTATCATTGATTTCTTTTTAATCAATCAAAATATATTTGGAGGTGCAAAAGATAGTCTTTATTAAATCTAGCAAATAACATGAGGAATCATAATAAATGAGACAGAAGAATATGTCTGTTATAAGAGTTCCATCTTTCCCATAAACTATGCTGACAAAATCATTGGATATGAAAGTTTACAATATAATCAACATTCTCTCTGCAAGCCATTGATTTGTAGCTAATTGTCTTCATAGGCTATTTGATGCATTAAGTGAGAATACTTGTAGCTAGTGGTTGAAACGAGGGGTCCTTGGTGCTCTCTGAGCTTGCTTGTTTTTTGCAGATGTTTCATTACCCTAATTCAGGAGTGTCAAACTCACGGCCCACGGCCAGATGCGTCACGTGCTGGCCCCGCCCCACCTGGTTTAGCAAAAGGGAAAAAAGCCCCAGTATGTCACGTGACAATGCCATGACGACGCGAGTTTGACACCCCTGCCCTAACTAGACAACATCATCAGTGCTATCCCAAAGGTGCTTTTACATGAGGCAACTAGACTTACTTGGTTTTTTTTTATTTTGAAGACATTTTGCTTCTCATCCAAGAAGCTTATTTAGTTCTGTCAGGATAGTGGGGAATGGGAGGATATCCTGCCAGAGGTGAAGAAGCTTCTTGGATGAGAAGTGAAATGTCTTCAAAAGAAAAAAAAAAATTAAAAAGGCCAGTTGCCTCCTGAAAAAGCACCTTTGGGACAACCATGACCTGGATGACTGAGAATCTCTACAGATTATCATCAGTGCTAGGTTGTATTTGATACATTGGTAGGCAAGAATTAATTTTGCAGAAATAAATACACCATATTTTATTTATTTATTTATTTATTTTTGTCAATTGCTTGCAAGATAATAGGTATAAGTAAAAACATAGTTATGAATACATGGATACATATAAGAAAAATAAAAAAATAAAACAATGGGACAGGGATGGTAGGCACGTTGGTGCGCTTATGCATGCCCCCTACAGACCTCTTAGGAAAGGGGTGAGGTCAATAGTAGACAATCTAAGGTTAAAGTTTTTGGGGTTTGGGGAAAAAACCCACAGTCAGGTAGAGTATTCCAGACACTGATCACTCTATTGCTGAAGTCGTATTTCCTGCAATCAAGTTTGGTGCGATTAACCTTCAGTTTGTATCTATTGTGTGCTCTTGTGTTGTTATGGTTGAAGCTGAAGTATTCATTGACAGGTAGGACATTGCAATGTATGATTTTATATACTATACTTAGATCAGACTGAAGGCGGCATAGTTCTAGGTTTTCTAGGTCTAGAATGTCGAGTCTGGTGGCATAAGGTATTCTGCAACGAGAATGATAATGATAATGATAATGATAATGATAATGATAATCATAATCATAATCATAATCATAATCGTTATGAATAATAATGAAGTGGTGAGAATTTATTTCCTGCCTTGCTGGCCTGCTATACAGAGAATGCTCTTTTCTAAACAGTGAAGAACATGTTGGGATAAATTGATAGGTATCAAGTGTAAGAAATCAGCCAGTGGCAGTATTCAGCAGGTTCTGACCAGTTCTGGAGAACCAGTAGTGAAAATTTTGAGTAGTTCAGAGAACCAGCAAATACCACCTCTGACTGGCTCTGCCTTCATCTATTCTTTGCCTCCTGAGTCCCAGCTGATTTGCTGGGTCTTGTTTTGTTGTCCTGCACAGGAGAGCAGAGCTGGAAAGCAGGTTAGTGGGGTGGGGGAAATGGGATTTTGCAGTAACCTTCCCCCAGGAGTGTAGAGGGAATGGAGATTTTACAGTGTCCTTTCCCCACCATGCCCACCAAGCCACACCCACCAAGCTACGCCCACAGAACCGGTAGTGAAAAAAAATGAATCCCACCACTGAAATCATGAAACCCAGGAAGTTGAATATAGAGGTTTATTGCAAGCTTAAGCTCTCTACAAGAATCTGAACTACGAATGG
Source organism: Notechis scutatus (assembly GCF_049901735.1). NCBI lineage: Eukaryota > Metazoa > Chordata > Lepidosauria > Squamata > Elapidae > Notechis > Notechis scutatus. The sequence goes on from NC_142012.1 coordinate 155,444,909, forward strand.
TCCAAGCAAATTGGCAGTATATAAGTCAATGGAATTCAAGGTGGGTTGGACGTAGATCTCTTGTGCAAAGGGACTTGAGGCTGATGATGCATTTGACCCCTCCCTCAGGCTCAGCCTGGTTATTTCCTACAAACACCTTGTATTCTCTACTCTTTTTTGGAGTTGAGCTAATATGAAAGGAATCAATTCCAAAATGAAAAAACACACACACAAATAACTACTAATATTTAACCAAGTTACACATTTTAAATAGTGTAGGGCTCCTTCACTAGTTTTAGTTACAGGTAGTCCCCAACTTACCACCAACTGTGATCAGAGTTTCCATTACTAAGTAAGGCAGTGAGCCCATGCCTGATTTTTATTTTTTTATTTTTTGCCATGGCTGTTAAAAGAAATACTGCAACTGTTACGTGAATCATGCTGATATTAAACAAATCCTGCTTCCCCCACTGACTTTGCTTGTCAGAGGATGTCATTCCATGTTGCAAATGACAATAGTGTGGTCCTGGGATACTGTAATCATTGTAAATGCCTGCTGTTTTCCCCGTGTCCAAATTTTGATCCAGAGACGGTTGGGAATGCTACAACAGTCCTAAGTGCAAGGACTGGTCATAAGTCAAGGATTGCCTGTGTTCCTCAGAATTAATAAGAGGTATATTAGTGAGTAGTATTGTAAATTTCCATATGACATTCATATTTTTCACAGTTACCAGATAGTTGAGAATAACATATATACATTTCCCATGTTTCTCTACTAAATAGAGGTTCTATTCTTAGTTTCAAGAGCAAATTAGCATGGTTGAATCAATGCTATTCATAAGGATATGTTCATAGCATCTGAATATGTAAAATTAGGTATCCAGTTCTTTAGATCTCCTTGTAACCCATACAGCATGAGTTTCACAAGGGAAAGCAAATTCTGATAAGAATGCATGTATAACTTTTTCTGCAGAAGTTTTGTTAGGTGATTTTAGAATCATTCATCAATAATGTGTTTTATTTCATCTCAAAATGTGTTAGGTAGGCTGAGAAGGGGTACCCATTGACTGCCAAGTGGGACTTTGCACAGGTAGTCCTTGACTTACGACAATGGTTGAGCCCAAATATTTCTATTGCAAAAGTGAGACATTTGTTAAGTGAATTTTGCCCCATGTTAACCAACTTTCCTGTCACAGTTATAAAGGGGATGACTGCAGTTGTTAAGTTAATGACCCAGTTGTTAAGTGAACCTGGCTTCCCCATTGACAGAAAGTTGCAAAAAGTGATCACATGTACCCTGGAGCACTGCATCCGTCATAAATATGAATCAGTTGCCAAGCATCTGAATTTTGATCACATGACCATGCTGCAATGGTCGTAAGTGTGAAAAATAATTGTTAGTCACTTTTTTCAGTCTCTGGTAACTTTGAATGGTCATTAAACATATTGTTGTAAGTTGAAGACTACCTGTATTTCTCACATGAAATTCAGCTTGATAGCATTTTCCACTGTCCTGAATTGTGGAAAGGCAAAGAGAACATTCAAAATCATAATATTTGGCACACAATACGTTTATGGATGCCTGGTCTTAAAAATGTTCTACTTAAATGTATATTCTTCCTAACACTTTAGAGATGTGTCCCCCCCCCCCCAAGGTAGATTGGTTATTAGTTTGGGAGCTTGTCAGAGCAACAGACTGCATTCTCAATGAACACAGTGAGAACATGAGGCAGATAAATCTTTTCATTGAGGCTCCCTGGGAATAATCCAGACATTATTTATAAAGGATTCCCCCAGGAATCTTGTATCGCTTGAAACAGCCATAGCTACAGGCTTGCTTCTGGTATTTTGCTAAGGACATCATCATTCACCCGAGGGACCATATGGTAATTGACAATACAATGTCCTGTCTCCTCTGCTCTATGGCTTTCTCTAGCTCTACACACTTCCCCATCCTAAAAGATGGAACTCAACCACCATGTATTGTCTGGGCAGGAACAAAACAATTGATGTGTGGATCAAGCTTCAGTGGGTTAAATATTTATTAATTAATTTAAATGTATTTATTACATTTGTACGCTGCCTGTTGTGGTTCATCCAGGTCACACATCCTTAGGTGATTCACAAGCCTTAGCAGTCTCAGAGTTTCCCACTCAATTAGCACTTCAATACCAACAGAGAGTCCTGATCAACATGGATAGTGGTAAGGAAATCCTGGCAAGAAATCTGTCAGAGGGAACCCTACTAGAGTATGAACAGTTGTCACCAGAGGTGGTATTCACCAGGTTCTGACCAGTTCTGGAGAACAGGTACAGAAATTTTGAGTAGTTCAGAGAACTGGCAAATATCACCTCTGACTGGAGATTTTACAGTATCCTTCCCCTACCACACCCACCAAGCCACGGCCACAGAACCGGAAGTAAAAACAATTGCATCCCACCACTGGTTGTCTCTGACAACTGCACCTCCCAAACCCCTCCTCAGATAACAGATAACAGGTAATCAGAGTTGGAAGGGACCTTGTAGGTCATCTAGTCCAGGGGTCGCCAACCTTTTGGACCTCAGGGACCACCAAACTCATAATTTTAGATCCCAGGGACCACTAACTGGTTCTGTGGGCATGGCCTAATTTGTGGGTGTGGCGTGGTGGTCATGTGACTGGCTGGGCATGGCTTGTATGTAAGTATTATAAATATTTATATAAATATTGAATTTTTTATAAAAAAAGAGCAACTTTTACCCAAAATCAGGCAAAGCAGGCAGGCAGATTGAGTTGCTCACAGAATCACAGATTCATTCAGAAATCTATCTGCCATTGGCTAGCTCAGTCTGTCACATAAAATTTGCTTGCAAGCAAACTCATAAAATTTGCCAGCAAGCAAGCTCACAAAATTAACTCATAACACACCATGCATGTAAACATCTGGTAATTCCAAATCTCGACCAACAAATGCTCTGTCCTACACATTGGTAAAAGAAATCAGTACACCAAGTACAAACTAGGCGGATATGACCTCGTTGATTATCCTCACTCTGTCAAGGACCTTGGAGTTCTCATATCAAATGACCTAAGCACCAGAGCTCACTGTAACAGCATTGCCAAAAAAGCATTAAGAGTTGTAAATATAATCTTATGAAACTTCTCTTCCAGAAATATCAAATTGTTAACTAGAGTATACAAAACTTTTGCTAGACCAATACTCGAATACAGCTCATCAGTCTGGCATCCGCACTGCATATCAGACATTAATACAATCGAGCCAGTCTGTAAGGGGCATGCATAAGTGCACCATCGTGCCTACCAAACCTGTCCTATTGTCCCCATTTATTCGTACCTATTTCCTGTATTCTTACTCATGTTTATACTTATATCTATTATCTTGTAAGCGATTGACAAATCAAATAAATAAATAAAATAAATAAATATGATCCAGGTGTCTGGGGGCACTTCCAGCATTTAGCTGATTTATCTTTAAACATCTTTGCCAGTTTTGCTGGTGCAAAGTGCCATCTATAAAACATCTTATACAGGTTTTCTTTACATGCTGTCAATATTGTTAATTTATAATTTCTTTCCCACTTCTGCCATTTATCTAATTCTATAGTATACCCAAAAATTTTCGCCCAAGCTATCATTGTTCCTTTTACTTGTTTTTCTTCTAATTTGACACCTAATAAATAACAGTAAAGTTTTTAATCAGCTTATCTTCTGTTCCTGTTAGTTTTTTATCCAATTCTGTCAGTTCCTTATAAATACCTTCAGTTTTAATGTCTTTTTCATATCTTGATTGAATTTGCATATATGAATATCATTGCATATCAACCCCTTGTTCATTCAATTCTTGTTTAGTATTGAGCTCACCCTTTTCATTTAATATATCACTTAATCATTTAATAATATACTATAATTATTTATATACTGTAAATATATATTAATAACCTTATCATTTAATCATATGCTGTAAATATTAAAAAATGAAAAATGAAAAAAAGAAGTTTTCTATATTTCTATGTGGGTTGTGTGTATATGTTTACTTCTCTTTTCATACACCAAATAAGTAAATAATAATTGAGACTGTTTATATTGTCTTTGTGTAGTTTAAGCTGTTCACATATCTTCATATCCATGCACAGCCTTGACTTCAATAGTAGTAAGGGAACACAGATTACATGTATTGGTTGGATGGTATGTTGTAGTTTTGAATTAAACGCTCCCCAAAACAGCTAAACTATAATTATTAACCCTCAAAAATTATTTATTTTTATCCTTTTATGGTGAAGTGGCTTGGTGACTTATATACAGATAATATTTCAAGTTTCAGATAACAGATAACAGATAATCAGAGTTGGAAGGGACCTTGTAAGTCATCTAGTCCAACCCCCCACCCAAGTGGGAGACCCTACACCATTTCTGACAAATGGCAGTCCAATCTCTTCTTGAAAGTCTCAAGTGATGGCACTGCCACAACTTCCGAGGGCAAGCTGTTCCATTGGTTGATTGTTCTCACTGTCAGAAAAAATCTCCTTATTTCCAGGTTAAATCTCTCCTTGTTCAGTTTCCATCCATTATTCCTTGTCTGGCCTACAGGCGCTTTAGAAAATAGCTTGACCCCTTCCTCCCTGTGGCAGCCCCTCAAATATTGGAAGACCTCTATCATGTCTCCCCTGGTCCTTCTCTTTACATTCTTTGTATGTTTTAGCCTCCAGTCCCCTAATCATCCTGGTTGCTCTTCTCTGTACTTTTTCTAGTCTCAACATCTTTTTTATAATGTGGTGAACAAAACTGGATGCAGTACTCTAGGTGTGGTCTTACTAAGGCTTTATAGAGTGGTATTAGTACTTCCCTTGATCTTGATTGTATCCCTCTGTTAATACAACTTAGGATTGCATTAGCTTTTTTGGCTGCTGCTACACACTGCTGGCTCATATTTAGCTGGCTGTCTACATTATGTTTCATTAACTTGAAATTTCCCTATCAGTTCCTCGAACATAAAGAGGTAAAGTTATGAAGACTTTCGTCAGATGTCTAATGTTTGGAACATGAGATTGACTGTCAGAACAATTTAAAGAAAATTAAACTTTATTTTTTCTCCATACTCCACTGAGAGCTATTTGAGTCTTTGTTAGGCATACTAAGCTTTTAAATGAAGTCATGTCACTGTACAATACGTCTTTGTGTGATCTGGTTGCCGGTGAGGAGCAGTTTCTTCCATCATTGTCCATTTAAGGATGGATTATGACTGGTCATTACTGAAGGCACACTGTTAACATGATGATTCCGTATTTTATTGTACTGCATTGAAATATATTCTGTATTTTTTCACAGCCCTCTTATGACATCACTGATTTTCCTGCCACCAGAAGTCAGTGATGTAGAAATGTAGAAAAACATCCAATATAGGTTAAAAAAGCAAGGCTACCATCAAAAACATAAAAGCCAAAGGCTTCTCTTCTATAAAGCCATATCTAGGGATGCATAATCTTGAACTTGCCTTGCCTTAAATACGTAAAATATCTGCTAAGGTTATTGACATTCTTCTGATGATCCCATGATTTTTTTTATTTTTATATTTTGAATACAAATAATACAAACATAATACATATAAATCTAAATACAAAAAAAGGGGGAAATAGGCAAAAAAAAAAAAATACAGTGCATTTCCCCCCCCAAGACCATTTTATCCCTTATATTTCTTCTTCTGTAACAACTAAAAGATATACAGTATATTTCCAATTGTTCCCTTATCCCCTCCAAAACAACATATATTCTTGAGCAAGTTTATTCCCTTTGCCTTCTACCAACACTGTTTTTATAAAATCCCCCATATTTCATTATATCCCATAACTTGATCTCATGATTTGCATCAAATTGTATTATTGGTAATATTTTGCTGAAGAAAGAAGGAAAAACTCTTTATTTGTTGCTCCCGTTTCAAATTCTAATAAGGCTATTTGTTTTTCTTAGCCTAAGAAGGAGGAAGGGACAGAGGAAGGAAGGAAGGAAGGAAGGTTTAATTAGTATTTAAAACAAATCATTATCAGATGCTAGAAACACGAACTTGACTTTTTTTGACAAAGACAGAGGCAGATGACCTTTTTTTTTATAATGCATTCCCCAATTAACCACTCCTGCATGTTTGTTGGATGATACCAAGAAATAAAACAACTTGGGAGGAAGGAACAATGAACAGGATAATAGTCCCTGAGAGTAAAGGTGACATCATGTTCTCCCAGAGTATCCTTTTGGCTTAATGATGTGATTACCATTATTTCTGATGTTCAGGCTATAAGTGACATTGATTAGGGAGATGAAATGATATCAAAGTTTTAGAGGTTGAAAAAGAGCCCTGGGAAGAATGTATTAATGGGAAGAAAGACATTTGAAATGAGTTAAAATGTGGGTGATGAGTAGCCCCGGAATGCTGACCTCCATTTGGAAGAGGAAAGCAGAAATGAACCAGAGGATAACTGATGTACAATGCAGCTACTTCTAACATCAACTCAAAATTCTTATTCCAGATCCCTTTTATCTAGTAATGAATTCTAGTGATTCTAAAGTCAAAATATTACTAGAAACACTGGTTTAAGTTTAAGCAGTGATGCTTCTGTTAGGAAAGGTAATGTTCAAGAATCAAAGCCACCCCAGCAGATCAAGAAAATATGGACAGGGAAAAGATTTTAGCCTGGCTTTTTTGCTAAAGAATATAAAGATAAAGGTTTTCCCTGTCTCGTCAGACTCTAGGGAGCACTGCTTTATCTTCATTTCTTAGTCAAGGGAGCCAGAATTGCCTGAATACATTCCTGTGTTCATGTGGCCAGAGTGAATATATGCTGAGTGCGCAGAACTCTTCTTACTTTCCCACTGAAATGGTACCTATTTAACTACTCACATTTGCAACGCTTTCAAACTGCTAGGTGAGCAGGAGCTGGAACAAATGACGGGAGTTCACCCCATCATACGGCACTTGGTTGGTCTATATTTCATGATAATGGGTTTCTGGAACACCTTTGGCAACATATTTTTAAAAGTGTATTAAAAGTTTAAAATTGCCCAGTGGCTGAATAGCTGGATTCCCTATAGCTGGCTGGTTTATAATAAAACATATTAAATGATTGCATATGTGTGTCTGTGTGTGTGTGTTTACACATAAGACTTACACACACTCACACTCACACACATACACTAACTATTTTAGCTTGCCAGATCCATATTTGTCTGCTGGAACACCTCAAGATTTGCTACAAGGATTTAGGAGTAAAACTACAATGTTTTAACGTTGTACTTCTTTTGCATGTTTTGGTCAACTTAATACAAAATCAGGGCATTAATGGTGAATTCAGTTGACCCATTTTAAGCTCCACTCAATTCTAAAAATGGACAATAGTTTAGTCCTAGCCATTATGATAAAATCACCTCATGGTTCTTGCAGGATAAATTAATTGAAAAAAAACACACCTTCAAAATGCAACCACTATTTAGATTATCCAACCCTATTTGTAAACTTAAAGAGCATCCATTGATGTTCAAAGTACAAATGGCTAGAAATAGGTTGAAATTTAAATTTGGAGTCTTACGGATAGTGTATTTCTTATAAGTACATATTGAATTCTTATTTAGATATGCCAGCACAAGAAATTAATCAATATTATCTTCAGTGAAATGATGTTTGGTTAGGTCTCTGCTATTGATGTTTATTCATTTGTAAGTTTGTTTGTTTATTTAAAATGTGTATAATGCCCCAAACCCTGATAATTCTAGGAAGCTTATAAAAAATGTAATAAAGCAATCATAATCATAAAAATCTCATTAAAACAAGAAATCATCAGGCATTAGATCAAAATATTAAATGGCCTGGATAAAAGGACATATTTTGAGCCCTTCAAACAGTGTAATAAAGAGAAATTGCTTCAGTTTGATTAGTAATATTTTTTACAGATAAAGTGCTACTGAAATAATTTATGCCAGAATGATAGAATTGATAGAACTGCTCCATTCAGTAAATTAAAACTGTTTACACTTACAGGTCTACTTAATGGGGGGAAAAGTTACTTACAAAATGATATATATTCCTTCTGTTAACAAGGTTTTACTGTAATATGTGCATTTTATCTGTTTCATGTTGTTTCATACTATTTCCATTTTCAGAACATTATATAGTTTTGATAACTTTCAAGTAATTGTCACAGAGTCGCTGTGAGCGAGTTGTCAGCTATATAAATTTTCTAAAATAAATAAATCAAATAAATACATCACTGAATTACATCAGAAAATCATTAAATGAAAAAATACTTTCCCATTCTATTTTTCCTTAGATGTTTGTTAATAAAGATGTATTTTATTATAACTCCAGGTGATTAAATAAAAAAAATGGTAAAAAATGGACAAAATCCTTGTCAGTTTTGGAAATTTAGGTGGTAACTTTAGGTAAACAAAGTTGTATATGGTTTCTTAAAAACTTTGCAGATGAATCCAAAATAAAATGTTTTCTTTTTCTCTTAGCAGAAAGGAAAATTGTGACTTTGAATATTCAAACTCAGCCAACATATAAAACAATATCCAACGTTGTTGGGTATTTAAAAGGAGCTACAGTTCCTGGTAGGTTTATTTTGATTTCTTCATGTGCTAGCTAACTTTTGCAAGTCACTTGACATATTTCTGAACAAGAACAGAATTTCACAACTTATTATGGACTGTGGATTACACTTAACCTTCAAACTACACATAACAGCCTATTATTTTTTAGACTTTGTCCTATATAGTTACCCAGACTGAGCCTATCTGAAAAATAATTATGGGAGTTGAAATCCACACATTAAACATACTAAGGTTGAGAAACATAGATGTAGACAATATATATCTTCTTAGCACATTCCACATGGTGTACTTTAGTTTACTGTGATTTAGTTTAGCTATTTCATATCTGAGTAAGACTTCTGGTAGGAGTAACATTTGCCTGAAAGAAGATACCTTTTACTACAGACCTTTAGCAAACAGAAAGCAAGAGACTATGATTGACAATTATTTCAACTCACTTTAAATACAGTGAGCTATTTGAGTTACTTCCAAAAATATAGTAATTACTAAAAACCAAGCAAGACACATCTAACCCCTTAAGATAGTTTAGATCCATTTTAGTTGGTTGCTATAACTACTTAGTCTTATGTCTTTTCAGATAGGTTCATTGGATGATTCACTATAAAATATTCTCCATTATAAATGATGTTGTTAGCTTGGGATTGCAAGCAAATAATGTTGAGGTCTTTAAAATACAAGTGATTCTTGAACCTAGCTGATTATTGTGGCAAACGATAGCTGTGACACAGCTGGCAAGAACGGGAAAAGTAACCAATATGATCAGTATTTGGAAGGACTGTTGGTTGTATTGATTAATCAGTAAAAGGATTTGCTTGCTGTATGTTTTTCAGATAGATACGTCATAGTTGGCAGCCACCACAGCAGTTTGCCTGGCTATAGTAGTGAACAATGGGCTCATGGCACAGCAGTAATTACTGCACTTATCCAAGCCTTGATGAGGAAGGTGAAGAAAGGTTGGAGGCCTGAGAGGACCATCATTTTCTGCTCATGGGGTGGAACCATGTTTGGCAAGATTGGTTCCTATGAATGGGCAGAGGTAAGAATGTTTACAGGGGATCTAGAGTTGCCAATATCAAGGATAAGAATTATTAATTGATAATTAATAATAATCCTGTCAGCATTCCAACTAATCACTCCAAACCAATAAACTCCAAGACAAACAGTTCATCAAAGTTCCATTTATTAGAGTTGTCATATTGGCACATGTCATGCCCTTGTTGGAGACTGACTCTGAGGGAGAGGAGGAACAGCTGACAGGGAGTGGAAGTGTGGCTCCGGAGGTTGTGGAGGAGGCTGGGCAGTCAGAGGAAGACCCAGGCCCATCCCCTCTCCATCCTAGGGTATGAAGAGGATAAGGGAGAGATGTGAATGGCATGGTCTATGGGGGAGGAAAGGGCCTTGATCCTCTTCATGGGCTGCAGCTGTGAGAACTGGTTAAAAGGATGGACATGCGTATGGGCCAGTGCTGGAAACAAAGCATGGAAATAGTCTGTCATTCCTCTCTGAGTTTGGCGTCCTTCCCAGTGTGTGTTCTGATATCTGTGGACGTCTTCAAGCCCTTATCTTGCCTGGTTCCCTTAATTGCTTCAGTGTGGTTTGTGTTGTTTTATAATTTATAGGCATTTTTAGTTTAAACGACATTTCCTCCTTTTTGTAACTGCTTGTGGGGGAGTTTTTTTGTCTCCAGTCAAGGATATTTGGAGCTTTGAAGCAAAGTGAAGGAATAAAAGGGACTTGACCTGTTTTTGTGACTGTGTTTATTTTGTATCCCACCCTGGGTCATCACAGCACATCTGGGAAAACTCAAATCTGAGAGTTCCGGATTTTCCCTTCCCAGAAGAGAAATCAAAGATCCATCCCCTGCACCCATCAGTCCATCACATGGCCTAATCAAATCTTCATCCCAACTGGAGACATTCCTCCAGACACTCCTCTCCAAGTGAAGGGCAACATGTCCTTGACTCTTTGAGAAATAATGTTGTTGTGTCTAGTCTTCTACCCCACTATGAAATCCCCGCTCCCAAATTCCCAGACACTGAATTTGGCAGCCTCGAAGCTTCCAAGTAAAAAGTGGCTTCCAAGGCTCACATATCCCTTGCCCTATGGAACTTCCTGGTCTCCTGTTGCTAAATTTTATTCTCTGAGTATGTCCTTTTCTTCCTTCTCAGAGACATTTTCTAAAGATTCAGATGAGTGAAAACTAAGTCTAAGCTGCCTGACAACTTGTTTATGTGTTTGGTGATTGTACCCAGAAAGATGAATTAGTGGTATCTGTGAAGAAAAAGAGAGGCCATGATATCTGAAAATTCCCCAGTTGTCCAGCTTTTATCAATTGCCATTATGATTATTATCTAAATCAGTATCGAATTAATTGAGTGATGATACCAATGATTTTTCTCCTAGGCAAGAATAAAAAGTCATGTTGTTGTCACTGAAAAATGTAAGCTGTTATAAGTAGGGTCACCTTTTGAAATATTAATGGTGTAAAGTACAGTAAATGTAAACTTTCTAAATATTTGTTTGAGCCGTGGTGGCATACTGGTTAGAATGCAGTATTGCAGAGTAATTCAGCTCACTGCCAGGAGTTCAATCTTCATCCTGGCTCAAGGTTGATTCAGCCTTCTATCCTTCCGAGGTCAGTAAAATGAGGACCCAGATTGTTGGGTGCAATATGCTGACTCTGTAAACTGCTTAGAAGGTCTGTAAAATACTATGAAACAGTATATAAGTCTAAGTGCTTTTTGGTATGGCACCAAGAGTTTCATTTTTCATCTTCATGACAATCATTTTTTTTTCTTCCATAATCTTTTGACCTCAATTTGCAAAGCATGGTTTTTTTTCATCAATTCCACAGTCTCTTCATATCAGTGAACTTTCCCTTCTCTAGTGTGTTGTGTTTTAGGTGTTTATTAGCTTGAATTTTGAAATCCCACAAAATGTTGATTTCCTCATTTTTGCAAAAGGCGCTGATGCTCTTCAAACAACCAGACAATCAAAGCTCTTATGGAAAGATTTTGTTCTTTTTTTTTTTACTTAATAATGCAATTGACATTTTTAATAAACATAGTAAAAATTAATGCAAAGTAAACTAGAGAAAAAAATAATAGAAGCTCAGAAGGTACAGAACAAAGAAAGAGTAAAGATATTAAAACACATGTAGATGAAAACTGATCATTTAGAGCTATTATTTTACACGAATTCAGGCAATTAATCAGTATTTTAGAGCCGCCTCCTCCTCTAATTTGTAGCCAATTAAAATGTTATTTAACAGCAAATAGATGATAAGTTGTGTCAACTGAATGTTGAATTTAGCAAAAGGAAACAATTTTCTAGATGCATTGTAGAATCCACTGAGAGTACAAGAATGGTTAATAACACCGTCTGTCAGTCAATCAGTGACTAGAGGGAACTGGATAAATAAGGCATAAAGATAATCGAGGTAGGTGGCTAATTGGTACATGCCTTTTGGTCAGATCAAGCAATAAAACTTCCAGGAGAGAAAAAGGAGGTGGAGAATATTACAATTCAAGTCAGATATATACCAGCCTGTTGGATTTGAATAGGATGCTTTTTCTAGAATTTAGTTCTGCATTTAACACAATTCTTCCACATAGACTAGTGCCTAAACTTCTGGACCTTGGACTTTCTTATTCAACCTGCCTTTGGATTATGAATTTTCTGTCTGGCCATTCACAGAGGGTCAGATTAGGTAATCATACCTCTTCAGCCCTTATTCTTAACACTGGTACACCACAGGGTTGCATGTTGAGTCCCTTACTCTATACTCTGTATGTGCATGACTGTATTCCCACTCATGCTAGTAATACTAAATTTGCAGATGATACAACAGTGGTGGGACTCATCTCTGGGGGGAATGAGTCTGCCTACCAAGATGAGGTGGACCGGTTGCTTTCATGGTGTGGAGACAATAACTTGGTCCTCAACACCAATGAGACCAAGGAGCTTATAGTGGACTATAGAAGGAACAGATCAGACATCCAGCCCTTGCTTATCAATGGAGACCAAGTGGAGCAAGTGGCCAGTTTTAAGTTTCTGGGTATTACCATAAAAGAGGACCTGACCTGGGGTGCTCACATTGCAGCCCTGGTCAAAAGGGCCCAGCAGGGATTATACCACCTGAGACTTCTCAGAAAACAACAACTGAATGAAAAACTGCTGATGACCTTCTACTGCTGCACTATAGAGAGTATCCTAACTTACTGCACCTCTGTATGGTTTGCCAATTGTACAGTGGCAGATAGGAAAGCACTCCAAAGGGTTAACGTCATTGCCCAGACGATCATTGGTTGCCCTCTCCCCTCTTTGGAAGAGCTTTATAGCTCCTGCTACCTTAAGAAAGTTCAACACATTCTCAAAGATCCATCTCATCCTGGGCACCCCTTTTTTTCAACTATTACCATCTGGCAGATGGTACAGAATAATAAAAACTAGGACAAATAGGCTGAAAAACAGCTTCTATCCCAGGGTGGTAGCTCTGTTGAATTCTACTGTATAGGGCAGTGTTGGTGTGGTGTCGGGGTTTTCAATTCAATGTGTGGAGTGCAAAGGATGTGTGTTTGTATTTATTTTCATGGTCATGATGTGCATTAAAAATGGTGTTTGATTTCATTGTACAAGGTGCAATGACAATAAAGTAAACTAACTAATACTATAAGCAGAATAAAAGTATATGTTTCATCTCTATTTTAAAGAAGCCAAGCAATTCAGTTTCAATTGACATTCATTGGTTTATTGAATTAGTATAGCCACCCATAACACCAAAAGTGACTCTGCAAGATGTACAACATAATTAAAACAATAAATAAATCCATAAAATCATTTCTTATTATTAATTAAAAATATTTAAAATTATAAAAAGTACAAACAAGGAAATAAAATATGCTAATTAATAATAAATATTAATATTTTAATAACTTATGGAGTCACCAGACAATTTCTCTCATCTTCTTGTGTTCCTAGCCTTGTTAGCATCACTAATCTTAAGGAAATCATCAGAAGTTCAAAACTGATGTGGCCAACCTCACCTCAGGAGAGAGAAAATTCTACAATTTGTGGATTTTATGCTTTTCAGATCATAATTTCCAATTTATAACTCTCAGCCACCTTAATTAAATAATGAACCAAGGATAGCAGTCATTCTTAGCCTTAAAGCTACAAATTTTGATATGTATGTAACAGAATATATACCATACATTAAACAGTATTACATTTGGACTCTTTAAAACAACAGTGTGGTGATTTAGTTTAAGAACATAAAAATACCTTAACTGATTTAGGTAAATTCTCAGTATCTGTAAATAGATTTGTGTACATTCTGAGTTGGCCTTGGTACAGAGTTTACACACTGAAAAAGCCTCTCTTCTTGTTATGATGCAACATTCATAATACACTCTGATAAAAAAACCACAATATTCAGAAGTTCTGCAGAAATCAATCAATCAATCAATCAATCATCTATATATTTTATCTATCCACGGACTAACCTAGTATTTTAGCCACACTGTTTTTATTCCATGCACTAGTTTTTAAATTCAAAAGAATATTCTTTTTCTCATTAAAAAAAACCCCAAAGCTCTTTATCAAAATAATAAAGATAAACGGAAGATAAAAGCAGGCAAAAAAAGAGTTTAAAAATAATAATAAAAAAGAATTAAAAGCATTCCATTAGAAAAAAGCAAGACAAAGTGGTTCAAGAGAGAAATAAAAAGATGGATGTTTAAAAGATACCCGAAGGACATTAGCATTGTAGGTCTAAGTGTATCTCAGAGGACGGCTAATTCCACAAAACAGGAGAACTTTAGATGAAACTTTTCTCCATGGCATAAACTAATATTAGCCAAATCGTATGCAAAACCAGAAACTCCTCTAAAGGATTCTGAGCTGCTGATGCAAGTAAATAATGAGTAAATAAGGGTTTTAAAGTATAACGGGGGCATAATGGTTCACCGGTGAAAGATGCTGAACTTGTCAGTTGGAAATATGATAGTCTGGGTTTGAGACCTGAATGCCATGCAACAAGATAAGCTCTCGTTACTTACCCTAACTTAGTTCAAAAGCACAAAAATGCGAGTAGATAAATAGGTACCACTTCGGTGCGAAGATAACAGTATTCTGTGCACCTATATATATAGTCATGCTGGTCACATGACTATATATAGTTATGCTGGTCACATGACCATGGAAATGTCTTCAGAGATGGCTGGCTCCCTTGGCTAAGAAACGGAGATGGGCACTGTCCTATAGAGTCAGTCATGACTGGACAGAGGAAAACTTTATGTATAAAATTGCTGCAAAGACATGAGTCTTTGCATGTTTACTTAATAAAAACTTTGCCACCAAAAATTAATGTGCTTTTCTATTTCTCAGATTAACTGGGCGGGGGGAAATCTGAGAGAGGACTATTATGGTGACCCAGGGTAGGATATAAAACAAACACAATCACAGAAAACAGGTGAAGCCCCTTTTATTCCTTCACTTTGCTTCCAAGCTCCGAATATTCTTGACGGAAGACAAAAAACTCCCACATAAACAGTTACAAGAAGAAGGAAAAAAGCAACACAAACCAGGCAAGATAAGGGCTGGAGGACATCCACAGATAACACACACTGGGAAGGATGCCAAACTCAGAGAGGAACCATAAACTAGACCTGCTTAGAGTAAAGATCCAGCCCACGGGCCTTGAGTTTGATACTCCTGATCTAATGGGTCCAGTCTCTAGGCACGGATATAGAAATCAAGGCCTGATCTCACAATGACAAAGGAAACACAGTAGGTGCATATTTTCATAGGGATTTGAAGAAAATTTACAACTATAAACCAAACACTTTTCTTCCCCTTTTGCCCTATTGGTGGGGATTGCTTTTTCTAAGTAGATACTTTATAAATGAATATCATCCCCTGTAATCATGAAAGATGTACTTTCTGCTTAGCTTGCAATTTCTAATGGCAGGATTTTAAAGACCTGCCAGCTACAATAAAGCTGGACTGCTCTGAATCTGAAGTTACATAAAAAGTGTGCAGATATTATTTGGCCTGAGTGTAAGCAACAGAAAAGCATTACCAAAGGCTTATTCTTCTAACTGAAAAATAAGCTTACAATAAGATGTGAAAAATATGAAAAGAGGGAACTGGTTGCAACCAGTTATCAAAAGGATTCTTACAATTTCCTGAGAGCAAAATTTCTTCAGTTCCACTTCAAATCACATCAAACTTAATTGTGTTACATCCCTTTTGCTCAATGTGAAGAATCTTTTCGTGGAACAAATACTTCATTACTAGGTAGGCAATGGGAAATAATTGAAATATGCCTTTGCTTTTAAAAAGATAACAAAATGATGGGACTTCCGGTTTGAAGGGCTTCGGCGACGGACAGGAATCTGCGATCGTGCGCGGTTTCTGCCTGGGCTCGCCGCTGGAGCACCCCGAGCTGGCTGGTTTCGGGGCTAAGCCATCCCGTAGAGGTGGTGAAGAAGGGGGAGACTGCCAGCAGGGTCGAGAGCTGCATCGCTCCTCCTCAGCTGGTCAAACTTCCTTTCCCGAAGGCGGTAGGAGCGGTGGTCAGAAATGGCCACCTCAAAGAAGTACTCAACCGGAAAAGAACGTGCAGGAGGAAGATAAGAAGTGAAAGTTTTGGCTGACTGGACTAAGTTGAAAAAGCAATAACTAAGGTACCCTGGAATTTAAATTTTACAAGAAATAACATCGCTCCCAAAAAAGAGTCGGAAGCAGCGAAAGAAAGTGAAAAGGGAAAGGTTTGGCTTTTTTCCCCTTCTCTCTCCTTCCTTATATTGACAATTAAAAATAAGAAATTGGAAAAATCCACTTTGGCATCAACAGGCAATTAAGCTGAAAATATAACTAAATGCCAAAGGGACAATAAAGATTTCTGGACATTAAAACCTTTTTCTTCTATAAGGAGGAAGGGAGAGAAAAAGAATAAGGGCAGGATCTGGAAGAGGGAGGAGACTGCCTGGACTTTAAAAGAATCTAAAGTAAAATTTCAATAAGACTTCTAAAAGATACATTTTAACTGAAACTTTGCAACTAAATAGTAACCCCAGGAAGAGAAAGTGGAAAAAAAAGAAAGAGCAAAAAGAAACAGTTTGTGTGTATTTGGATTACGCGGTGACTTTTGGATTTTTGGCTATTATATTTGAATGACTAAAATCAATTGGGTGGTTGTTTAAATTTTTTTACAATGGCATCACTTTTCGATGAATTGAAAATGGAACTTAAAAAGTACAAAAAAGAGGCACAAGAAGGGAAGGGTTCCTTTGGCTTCGTTTTTCAATTCTTAGAAATGGAGATTTGGAACTGTGAGAAACAACAAGAAAAGACTGTAAAACAAGAAGACTGGGACAAAGAAGAAGCCATCTTTAATGAACAAGTAACTCTATGTGGGGAAGAAAAAGGAAAGGGGGGAAAGAGGATGGAGAATTTAAGATTTAAAAAAACAACCAAAGAAAAGAAAAATAATTCAAAAAATAAGTATAATACTGGAAAACAACAGAAGAGGGGAATACAGAAGAGGGAAGTAGAGGTAGAGAGACAAAGTGGTAAAAAGGGGTGGGAGAAGAAGAGAGTGAAGAAGGAAAGGAAAAGAAGTCACAAAGGTCCGGAGCAAGATATAAAGAAACAGGACCTATTTAGAGATAATGGGTAAACATTTAACTGAAAGGGGGATTCTGTAAAGGTACATGAGATTGTGTTGTTATATTTGAAATAGAAATAACTTTAGAAAATTGGAAATAACATATGATTAGAATGAGGGATAGAATGGCTAGTGTAACTTAGTGAAATGTTTGTGAATAAAGTAAATGAAATAAAATAAATGAGAAAATTGAATTAGGAAGGAATGGGAACACTTTAATTAGTAAATGTTTTATAAAATATAAGTGAAGAAGGGGGGAATTGATTATGGAAAGCTAATAATTTTTCCCATAGAGGTCTGATATTTAATTGAAAAGTAACTTGAAAAATCTTAAGACCTTAATGAATTTTAATATTAATGATAGAATTGAATTGGAATGGAATGTTGTTTTAATTATATACATTTATATTTTTTCTTTTTTTTAAAGAATATTGTGTGTAGTTTAAGAATGTACCAAACAGAATCCGAATGGAAGCTATGTATTATATTGAGTGTTATAACTTTAGGGGAAAGATATAAATGAGTCATACTCCAATCAGTAACTACAGGAGAAATTTTGTTTAATGAGAAAAGATAATAGACAATTGAAACAGGACAGACAAAAAATATAAATATAATGATTTGAATTGAGATGAAATAAATATAATAAAATTGAGGAAATTAAAAGAGGGGAGAAGCTATGTAGAAAATGTAAAATTGTAATAAGATATGGAATAGAATATAAAAATGAGCATGAACTTGAAATTGTGTCTGCACGAAGAAATGTAACCCGGGATTATGCTGCTTTCAAAAAAGATGTTTTAATTGTGTTTCTTTTTGTGAAAACTCAAATAAAATTTACAAAAAAAAAAAAAAAGATAATTAAAATGACAACATTGGAGAAACGATGCTATTCACATCTACAATATGGGGGCCTGGTTGGAAACATCAAGCACAATATAATTCCTATATTTGAAGCTTGATGAGGAACAGGAACATTTTTTCCCCAAAAAACAAAACAAAAACAAAAAGAGACTTCCTATTATTTCAGAGGATGTAATGTTTTGATTCGCTGCTTAGAACTGTAGTCATTCTTAAATCCTTCTGGCCTCATTTTTCATTTTGTTCATTTGAGAAATAGAATTATAACCCCACAAGAGAGAAATTAAAGAAAGACTTCCTTTCAAGTTCCTAAAATGATATTCTATAAAAATTGAATTAAATGTTATGTGAGGAATTGAAGTAGGTGGAAAAACATGGCTTGTGTTCCCCCTTTCCTACATTTCAAAGGACTATAACAAGAATGCAGGTCTTAATTAGGATCTGGCTTATTAATCACGTTTGTGTTTTAGGACCTTAGGAAAGTTCTCCAGAGGAATGCTGTGGCATATGTGAATCTCCATGATCCAATAAGAGGCGAAGGCATTTTATATTCCATAGCATCTCCTTCTGTTCAGCAACTAGTAATTGAAGTTACAAAGGTGAGTATCTTCTTGTATTGCATTTCTAATAGGAAGTAGGTGTGATATGACAATTCAAATTTAATATAAGTTTTCAGGACAGTTCCAAAACTAATGGGCAAAAATGATAAATATAAATTAAATATTTAAACCCTGAAATGCTTATGGATAGTATACATTCCACGATAAAAATCTACTATTACATAAGCACTACTATTACTGTTAATCTTCTCATTACTCCTTATCACCCATCCCCTCCCACTTGTGATTGTATGACTGTAACTTTGTCGCTTGTATCCTTACGATTTATATTGGCTGTTTCCTAGTATGATTTGATTATTGATTGTACCCTATGACTATCATTAAGTGTTGTACGTTATGATTCTTGATTCTTAATGAATGTATCTTTCCTCTATGTATACTGAGAGTATTTTCACCAAGACAAATTCCTTGTGTGTCCTATCACACTTGGCCAATAAAGTATTCTATTCTATTCTATTCTATTCTATTCTATTCTATTCTATTCTATTCTATTCTATTCTATTCTATTCTATATTAAATAATTGGCTATCCGATCCGTCTGAAATCAGGAACATTAAAAAGGAACATTAGCACTTAGTAATAGCATTTAGTCTTATATACTGCTTTCCAGTGCTTTCCAGCCAGAGGTAGTATTCAGTAGTAATCTCCCCCCAGGAGTGGTGAGGGAATGGGGATTTTGCAGTAACCTTCCCCTGGAATGGGATGGGAATGGAGATTTTACAATATCCTTCCTCTGCCACACCACCAAGCCACGCCCACCAAGCCACACCCACCAAGCCATGCCACGTCCACCAAGCCACGTCCACAAAACCAATAGTAAAAAAAATGTAAATCCCACCACTATTTCTAAGAAGTTCCCAGAATCAGCATACTGCACCCCAACAATCTGGGTCTTCATTTTACTGACCTCAGAAGGTTGGAAGGCTGAGTCAACCTTGAGCCGGTGAGATTCGAATTGCTGAACTGCTGGCAGTCAGCAGAAGTGGCCTGAAGTACTGCATTCAAACCACCGTGCCTAACCCTAATAAGACAACAATTTTCCCCTTTGATTTAAGGCAACAGAGAAATTGTATCAGAAATAAGTAGGAAAAAACTACTTTGTGTAATGCCAATGAGAAGTGGAAAAAATTATGCCATGAGGGTTGTTGTATCCATCCATCATTTGTCTTCTAAAACACAATGAAAAAAGACCTCAGTAGAAGCAGTTGCAAGATAACAATATGAGAATCATGCTGGATTGCTATATTTTTTTTTTTTCCTGCTGAACAATATTTATAGAAAAAGCAATAATCTTTACCAAATTATATTGTTTGTTGGGGATGGTAGAAAAATTTATTATTTGGAACTTAATAGAGCAGGGGATCGATCTTTCCTGTGTTCCATTATATTGGTATTTGAAGACATTTTTTTCCAACAGGTTATTGTTATTTACAGTATAACATTTTAAAATAAATAAATAAATAGATAGATAGATATTGGTTCGCTTTGTTTCTTCTCTTCTCTTCTCCTCCCTTTCCATCCTCTCCCCTCCTCTCCCTACCAGTGGTGGGTTTCGCGTGCATGCGCAAGGCTCAAAAACTCCCTCTCTGTCGGAGCTGGTGAGCTGAGTTGTTGTTTTTTTAGCTCAGCTGAGGTGTGGCAATCCATTCTGCTGTGCGAATCAGATGAGCTAAAAAACAAGGGAATATAGGAGAGGTAATGACAGGGCGGGGCCAGTCAGAGGTGGTATTTGCCGGTTCTCTGAACTACTCAAATTTTCCGCTACTGGTAGGTCAGAACCATCAGAAACAGCTGAATACCATCTCTGCCATCCACCCCACCCTACCTCACTTCACTTCACTTTTTGTGGTCTTGAGTGGTGATTGCCTGAACTTGTTCCTTCAATTTTCTTGACGAGGTTTTGGTAGTTTGCCACTGCCTTCCTCCTTGGCATTCGGAAAAAGTGGCTACCGAAGGTCACGTGGCTGGCTTTGTGCCAAATGCAGCACTAGAATTCCTGATCTCCCCATATTCTAATGTTAACTGGATTCCCTTTTAAAAAAGAAAATAATAAAAATGCAAAAATATCATTAAAAATAAGCTATAAGTAAACACAATGTAATAAAATCATAAATCCATAAGAATATTAGCATTGTATCTCTTGTTATTTAAAGGAAGGGCTAAAAGATATTTCAAATAAATAGAAATCTCAAATAAATAATTATCGGTGTCCTATTTCTGTTAACTGAGTTCCTTTATATATGTATTTTTTTTTCAGCTTTGTTTTGAACATCTCCATTTGGAGGATGTCTGAAGCCTAGTGCACTCTTGTGCTTGAAATAATTTATAGCACTATCTATAAAAAGAAATAAAATAGGACATTTACAGCAATCATCTGGAATAAACACTTGGCCCTTCTCAAAAGCCAAATTATTGCATATCCTTCATGCAATCTTCATTTCTTCGATCAATTACAACTAGTGTTGTGCCTTGGCAAAGAAATAACTTAAAAATACTTTTTTTTTTTCTGGGCTTGCTAAATTATTCTGACTGAAACCTTGAAAAAAAACAAAAAACAAAGAAAGCAGATTTAAATATTTAGGTTGTGAAGCCAAATTAGAATTCAAACGTTCTGAGATCTTTGAGAGCATGTGTGAACTCTTTTCAGCCATGCTAATTATGGCCCATTTTATGGGAGGGAGATTCTGCCAATTTATATTTCTGTCTCTGAGTGTTCTACAAACGAAGGTGCCATTGTCAGCTTGCTGCCTTAATGAATCACCATTTATTTGGCACCTTATAATGGAAAAGTCTATGTTGGCTGGGGAGGAAATTAAATCCTCTAAATAAGACCATTAATTCATTAGTCTCAAATTTACATTTCAGAAGCACAAAAGTTACTCTGACTGAGCCATTAATTTATATGCCAGTAGGGTTGGCTTTGGTAAAACAAAAACAAGAAATAATCTTGGGGAACCTTGACATCTTACTAGTATATTGAAATAAATAAGATCTACATTTAAAAAAAGAAAAGTTACTTTTCCCATTCCATAAAACAAATGCTGCAGAGCTAGCCCATTAGACCTAGGCCAACTTGCCGCAGCCAACTCCAGTGACCAACTCACTATGCCCAATCTGCCACAGCCAACTTGCCACAGGATAACTAACCACGGGACAAGAGTTACACTAATATTGAAGAAATGGTGGAATAGTATCATTACAGAAATGATGCCAAAGAATGGACAAAAATGAAATGTGAATGAGAAAGATTATTTAAAAAAAAAATATTTTAAATAATTAAATTGAATTTTTGAATTGTCCCATGGTGAGTTGGTCATGTTGAGTTGGGCACGATGAGTTGTTCCATTCCAAGCTCATCTAGTATGCAATATTTCCTTGCAGCTACAGCGGCCTTTATCCACCTGCACAAAAAACACAGGAGCTTTTAGTATGTTTCATACAGCTACAGCTTTCCCAAATGAGATCTCCAAATAATGTAACAGATTTTTTTAAATGCTAAATCACGTCCACTGAGGTAATTTTGATTGGGGTTTCGATGCATATGTGTAACTCAGGGGTGTCAAACTCGTGGGCCATGGGCCGAATGTGTCATATGCTGGTCCCGCCCCTGCCCCAGTTTAGCAAAGCAGAAAAAAGTCCCGATACATCACGTGATGCCACCGTGATTACCCAAGTTTGACACCCCTGGTGTAACTGCTCTGTGTTACTTCATAATGGTAGTCTCAGTACTTGATATTTTTCATAAATGATTGTGCTAATTAAAGTGTTGGCAATTAGATCTGGGAATATGTGTTTTAGGAATATACAAGAACTGTAATGTGTAGAGATGAGCTTCATTTACCATATCCTTGTCACCATTCATATTAAGTCTTCAGTGTAGACCTGAATCAAAGTATATTAATTCAGAAATAGGAGTATGATTTGTGTTTAGTGTGTACAATATACACAAGATGAAAACATCCGTTTATTTGCTTGTTTGTTTGTGCTACTCTTTCCCAGCATGGGAAATATTGAATTGCTAACTAGGACATACAAAACCTTTACTAGACCAAAACTCAAATACAGCTCATCTGTCTGGAATCCGCACTGCATATCAGACATTAATACAATTGAGCGCATCCAGAAGTATTTCACAAGAAGAGTACTACACTCCTCTGCTCGCAACAGAATACCCTATATCACCAGGCTTGAAATGGTGGGCTTGGACAACTTTGAACTACACTGCCTACAGTTAGACTTAAACGTAGCACACAAAATGATCTGCTACAATGTCCTACCAGTCAATGACTACTTCAGCTTCAACCACAACAATACAAGAGCACACAACAGATACAAACTCAAAGTAAACCACTTCAAACTTGATTGTAGAAAGTACGACTTCAGCAACAGAGTGGTCAATGCCTGGAATGCACTATCTGACTCTGTTGTTACATCCTCTAACCCCCCACTCCTTTAACCTCAAACTAACCACTATTGACCTCACCCCATTCCTAAGAGGTCTGTAAGTGGGGTGCATAAGTGCACCATCGTGACTCCTGTCCCTGTCCTATTGTCCCAATTTAATCATACCTGTTTCTGTATTCTTACTCATGTTTATACTTATACCTATTATTTTGTAAGCGATTGACAAATCAAATCAAATAAAAAAATAAAAAAAAATCTGTCTCTGCAGTCCTAACAGGATACACACAACAACAATATACTGGTAACTGGGGGTGAAGCAGTTTTTAGTCACGTGAGAGCTATTTTTCCATAAGTCCAAACCAAGAAAATATATCCTAACAATGAGGGAGATGAATGGCAACTAATTTCCTAACAGTTCAGTGAAACCACAATTTACAATAAATGAAAACTTATGCTACAACAAACATAACTAGAACAGTATAAAAAAATTCTATATTTTCTCCTCTGTCAATCTCTGCAACTGGAATCAATAACTAATTAAATCATGGGAGGAATTTAAATTTATTTGACCAAGCACTTTTGCCTGGTGCTCATGAGAACCAATACAGGTACTCATCACTTAATGATGGTAATTGGGACCAGAAATTCCATCACTAAACAATGTGGTTGTTAAGTGTCATGTATGTGACTTGGCCACTTATTCACAGAAATTCCAGCAGTTCTGATTGCCTTATTAATTGAATCATCATGTGTCATTAAGTAAGGAAATAATGTGTCATTTGTGATCTCTCTGCCAGCTTTCCCATTGAATTGAATGTAGGAAGCCAGCAAAGATGGTAACAAATGATAATTACAGTGAAGCTACCATCTAGATGTTTTTTTAACAAACACACACACAAACACACATACACACACACACACATTTATCTCTTAATGCTATTGTGCTATTTCTACTCCCATCTGAAAAATCATAATTAATCTGTGTGCCAGAGCAATTTATTTGATATTGCTATTTATTTTTTAAAATACATTCCATTGCTTAGAAAAGACTGTATTTTAACAGGTTTTTTCCTATGTATCTTTGCAGCTATTAGTGAGATTTAGTCATCTTTTTTTATTAAAAAGAACATTTAAATAGGAAAAACTGTCGCTATTCATAATGTCAAAAAAAAAAAACAACTTTTTTTTTTGTTCCTTAGTTTTTAAAAGAAGTTTAGTTGTCTTGAATGATATCATTGCCTACATGACATTACAATTAAGATTGACTTTGGTATGTTCCTAGGAATTGCATTTTGAGCTCAATTTTCTGAGAGCCAAAAAAGAAACTAGAAGGAACAGAGTTTATATTTTTCAAAGTTTCCCTATAAAAGCCTTTCAGAATTCAAAGGTCAGGCTCTTCAGATCTTCCTTTTTCTTTTGAAATATAACTGCTATGGCAACTTCAAAATCTGTTTTGCCTCAATCTATTTTAAAAGCTCTATTTCTTAGGCTCTATTTTGAGAGGCCCTTCTGAATATTTTCAGGCAGTTATCTTAGCTCCTTTGTCAGAATGCCTTTTTGTGGGTTATTTTCCACATGCTGAAACTCTCAGCAGAAATTATGGAGGGGAAAAATTCATAAAATCATGACATTACTAAGATTCCCAAGGGACTTCAGGTATAATTTCCAATGCCAAACAAGACTACTTCTTCTTTTCTTTGTCTCTCTTACATACAGAGAAGTCCTTTAGTATATTTCAGTCTGCTACATGAAAGACATTTTTTTCAAAAGGTGTCTGCCAAGGAAATAGGGTTAGACAATCCAAGCAAACATCAGTGAGGTACTGTTTGAAAAGCTGGAAACTATGTGATCTAAGCATCCTTGTGTTTTCAGCTGATCTTATGAGGAGAAGAATTTCAGAAGGAGATCCAGCGCTAACTCATGTCTAGCTTTATATCATTCCCAAACCACCAGTATGTTAGGACATACGAATCAGCTGAATAATAGAGATCTGGAGGGACACAAGTAAGACTATACTTCCTCAATCTTCCATTCACATCTTATGTTCTTCTTGGAATGATGTTGAGGGGATTTATTTGAGTGTTTATTATTTATTAACTTATTATTGAGTATATATTAATTTATTATTGAGTATTGAGGGGTCAACTTATGTTTCCAAAGCACCCGAAGGCAAGACAAGAAACAATGGATGAAAACTAGTCAAGGAGAGAAGCAACCTGGAACTGCCTAATAGTGAGAACAGTGGAATAGCTTGCCTTCAGAAGTTGTAGGTGCTTTCTCACTGAAGGTTTTAAAGAAAAGACTGGACAGACAATGATATAGGGTCTCCTGCTTGAGCAGGGGCTTGGCCTAGAAGACCTCCAAGACCCTTCTAGCTCTATTCTGATTGATTGATTGATTGATTGATTGGATACCTGTGATGGTTCTGTTGAACTTGAAGAAAGTAAGAGAGGTGCCACCTGGAGCAGAAAACAACTCCGTTGCACAATTTGAATTATTGAAAGGAGTTTGCTGAATGCCACTTTAGGATATGTGGACTTCACTTTCATTAGAGGGAAATAATCACACTTCATATTATACAAATTTGTGTATGGTTTGATGTGAAGCTTACTCCTAGAAGAAAATATTTCTAGCTCAGGGTTGAACTGTTGGGTCCTTGGTACTCTGAGCTTAGTTGTTTGCTTGCAGACAGTTCATTACCCAAGTAGGGAACATAAGCAGGGCTAGTGGGTAGTAGTGTTTACTCTCAAACTGCACTTCCTTCTAACACTGATGATGTTACCTAGTTAGATAATAAAACATCTGCAAGAAAACAACATGTCAGGCTCTGTGAATTTACTCATGTCTGAAACTCACTCAGAGCCCAACATATTACTGGGGCTGCGGGACTGATGGATGTGTGAACGACTGTTGTTTATGCTGAATTGTTGAGATAGCTAGGCAGCTGAGGAGCACATGGACACTAATCAGTCATCAGGCTTATTTCTGGACCACGTGTTGATGTAAACCACGATGTGGGGCTTTGGTGATATCAGTTGGTGGGGGTTTATGATTCTGATTCAGATAGAGGGGTTATCTACTCCCACACCTCCTCCCCATGCCTTTTTGTCATCGCCTAATCTTTATTTACATTCCTTTCTCTCCCCGTGCCATCTATCCCTTCTGTATCCTTATCTACCTCCTATTCCTCCCCCCTCTATCTGAATCAGAATCATAAACTCCCACCAACTGATATCACCAAAGCCCCACATCGTGCTTATCAGGACTGGAACTGCTGTAATAAATTTCACCATACCAATTGTGAGTAGAGTGATTTATTAGTAAGATACTCCAGTATCCAGGTGAAGCTGAAACAACCAAGCTCAGAGAGCACCAAGGACCCCTCAGAACTTAACCCACTGGTGGTGAACTATTGAATTGCAGGCTCGTCCCATCTAGACTAACCAATAAATATTTGAGCTGAGCCATTCCTGTGCATCAGGGCATCAACTCTACTTTTTGAAATGCTCCAAAAATCTTTGGGTTGGTCAATGATGGTGATGATGGATAAAACTAGTGCCAACACATGGAAATTCAAAATGCTTCCATCATAATGAGAATGGAATTATTATGTATCTCAGGGCAGAACCTGACTATTTATAGATTGCATCATATATAAGAAATATTATATTTAAACAAGCAGTGCCAGGAAATACTTGCATCTAGCCTTGGAGCTACATTTGGCATATTTAGATGGCATGCCCTATGTATTCAGTGGTGGGATTCAATTTTTTTTACTACTGGTTCTGTGGGCGTAGCTTTGTGGGCATGGCAGGGGAAGGATACTACAAAATCTCCAGTCAGAGGTGGTATTTGCCGGTTCTCTGAACTACTCAAAATTTCTGCTACCGGTTCTCCAGAACTGGTCAGAACCTGCTGAATCTCTGTATATATGTCAGCAGTGCCATCGGCAAACAGCCAGAGTATAGCAATAAGCAGCATTACTAATGATGGCCAGTGGCAGTGATATAGCAGTAGCTAGGAATAACTATGATGGATGGGTCTACCTGCCCATGTACTTATATGAAAGTTTCAGGTTTATTTGGACTCATATAAGAATGGGAGATTTTTGACACAATGTGACTTACATTTTTATTTATTAAATTCATATGCCTCCAATCTCACTCTGTGAAGCGACTCTAGGCATCTTACAATAAAACTGGCTTCAATGCATTTTCGATTTTATAGATCAAAACTATTGTTTTGAACTAACGTCAGAAAAAGAAATCCAAACCATTGTGTTCTAAGAATGCATTCTAGTGGACCTGCAAGTATTCTAGCCAATGTTAGCTGTCAGGATTCCGGTTTTAACCCCATTTAAATCATGAGTCTCGAGGCAAACTTCCAAAGCATCAAAATGATTTATTAGGAGTTAAAAGGTGTGGCATTGCCTGGGTGTAGCTGACTCTGAGACACATAATTCATTGTCACCCTTGACCCAGGTTTTCCCCCACCCCCTGGGTGTATCATAATTCATATTCTCCAATGGGACACATCCATATCCAAGAGTCATCAGTCATGCTCTCCAGTTAGAATTTTGCAGGGCAGAAACTTCAGTCACCTAGTTACTATCTTTGAAAATATTTATGGAATGCAGTTTTGGTTTGCGAGCTGTCGCACTGCTCCCCACTCCCTTTCTCTTGGCAACTCTAAAAGACCATAGAAATATTTTATGAGTTGACATTTGCATTAGAACAGGGGTGTCAAACTCAAGGCTCACGGGCAGGATACAGCCTGCAGGGTGCTTAGATCTGGCCCTGGAAACAGCAAAGGAATGGCCTGTGGTGCCTCTGCCAGCAAAAATGGAGCTCAAGAGGACAGTGGCCCTCCCATGCTCCATTTTTGCTGGCAGAGGATTGCAGGAGGCCATCGCAGCCAAAAACAGAGCTCAGGAGCCCATTTTCGCTGGCAGAGTGATCAGGGCTCTACAGGCGCCCCCGACATAAGTGACATCAATCTGGCCATGCCCACCCTGCCCCCGCCCATCCTGGCCCCCAAAGTCAAACACAACCCTGATGCAGCTCTCAATGAAATCGAGTTTGACACCCCTCATTAGAACAATTCATAATATGTGGATTGAGGGCAGAGGTGGTATTCAGCAATTTCTGACCAGTTCTGGAGAACTGGTAGTGGAAATTTTGAGTAGTTTGAAGCACTGGCAAATACCACCTCTGACTGGAGATTTTACAGTATCCTTCACCTGCCATCCTCATCAAGCCATGCCCACAGAACCAGTAGTAAAAAAAAATTGAATCCCACCACTGACTGAGGGGTAACCAACTCTGTTCTTATTGAGTTTTTGATTATTTTGCTTTGTCTGCACTTTTGTCTTGTAACTCTGGGAAAATATTTGTTCTGAAAGTTGGCAGATAAATATATAGATAAAATAACATGGTATTCCACATATACTGTTTTTTAAAATGGATTCCTGCTTTAAGACTGATTTCATCTACCCTATGGTGTGCCCTACAATTACAGAATTTGCTGATTGTGAGTATTGCGTTTTATTGCATATTGCAGTAACGCAGAAAAAGAATGAAATAAGTTTACTGTTGAAGAAGAATGAGAAACTGAAAGAGAGCATGATTATATACCATCAAGCTGGTATCTGTTTTGTTTTTTTCTCCAGGATATTTTCTCCCCAAACTGGACGTTCAAATCTTTCAATGTTCTTCCAGTTGCTGCTTAAATTAAGTTCATCTACCCTGCTGCTTGTTCTCCTCTTTTTCTATTTCTTTATGTCTTTCCCAGCATTGTAAACTACTCCAGAGTGCTAGGAGTTTGCATAATGTATCCAACATATGGTAATTTCAGCCTGTAACTTTGAGTGAGAGAACTCTGGGTTAATTTGTTCAATTATCTAATTCTTTGTTGTCTTGGTTCTCCATGGTAATCTCAAGTCTTCTGTACTACCTCAAAGTTCAAAAGCATAAATACACTTTCTATCCTGCTTATAACTTTCATTTCTATTGCTTCATAGGAAAAGCCATTATCTGTGCCACTCTGATCTTTGTAGATATAGACACATCACAGCATCTGAATATTTTCCCCCGATGTCTTCATTTCTACCAAGTCATAGTCTATGGCATATTTCTTCCTTTGTTGTTAAAAGTTGATTCGAAAGGGGAGAAACTATTCAATAATTCAATATTTTCATTGTCAGAACTAAAATTGGTGACTGTGTCTGTTGCTATTAGTTTGGGTTTTTTTTAATATTTACACTTAATTCCTTTCTTTTCACTGTGTCTCTTAACTTGTATCACTATAATGTGCAGATCATTTGTATTTTAATTTTCCAAAGTTCCCATTTTTTGGAGTGATACCATTTTTTCCTTGATTTGTTTACTCATTTTATTAACATGGGACTAAACATATCTTTTGAGGTGATGGAAAACTCTTTTCTATTAAGGGCTACCTCCTCTGGGATAATTTATTTAGAGTTGCATACGGAGATCATAGTAAAAGAAAAAAAGAAAGAGCAACGAAGAAAGAAAAGTAGAATTACTCTTTTTGTCATGACATTTTGTCATGCATGAAAGACAATATCCACATGTGAAGGTCCAATTAAACAGATTTATTAATAAACAATTGATGCATAGGAATCTTCGCAACTAATGGTTAGCACCTGCTTGCAATTAGATAAGAGTCAATGGATTTCAAGGGGATGGGTGGAGTTAGTTCACTTGTGGCAACATAGGGATTCTAGGCTGATCCCTTCTTTAACTCCAGCCCAGGTTCTGCCACTCCTTCCCCTGCAGACTTATTGTTAGTAGTCAGAGGTGTAATTTTATGGGAGTTTGAAATTGGCTTGAGACATTGAATAGTGTCATTGTTCCACTAATATAGTATTCCTTCAAAGTTCCACATGGAGCTTGCCATCCTTCAAGAAGGGTGAAAAACATCTGGCATTTTCAGGAAAACCTGGTCAGGTTTTATGAACTCCATAAGACACTAATACTACTGTGTTTCTCATAAAATAAGGCCGGGTCTTATTTTTCTTTGAGCCCCCCAAAAAAGGCTAGGACGTCTTTTGGGGGGTGACTTAATTTCCTCCCCCACATGCACCCCAACCTAGAGCGCCCCCATGCATACTCACCTCTCCACAAGGCTGCTTCTATCGGCCGATGGAAGCTCCCCGAAGGCAGAGTCACCAGCCGCTTCTATTGGCCGGTAGAAGCGGCTGTGCACATGGGAGTGCGCATTGGGCACTCTAGGTATGTGTGTGGAGGGGAGGAAATCTATTGGCTGGTAGAAGTGCCCGCGTGGCAAGCGCCACACGCACTCCCCTTGCCACAAAGCTGTTTCTATCGGCTGATGGAAGCTCCCCAAAGGCAGAGTCACCAGCCGCTTCAGGGCGAGGCATTGCTGCCGGAGTGCTCCCTGATAGGAGCACCCCCTCACCACGAAGCTGTTTCTATTGGCTGATAGCAGCTCCCCAAAGGCAGAGTCACCAGCTGCTTCTATTGGCTGGTAGAAGTGGCCTCAGGGTGAGCACCCACACACTCCCCTCGCCTACTAAAGCCACTTCTACCGGCCCGATAGAAGCAGCTGGTGACTCTGCCTTTGGGGCGCTTCCATCAGCCGATGTTCTATCGGTAGTAGATTGGGGTATTCTAGCCTAGGCTACCTGCAGGGTGCTCCTAAAGGCAAGTTTTCTCCCTCCCCTTCCCCCCCATTTCTCTTCACCTCATTTAGTTTTAACAAATGATGTGAGAAATGGTGGGGAAATGCATGGATTAAATAGGCCTAAATTTTGGGGGTGGGGCTTAATTTCACCTCATGCCTAGAAATCATGCTGTGCCTTCCTACTCATGGAGGCTGTATTGTTGGAGAAACACGGTATTTTCCTTTTTCTATTCTTTGGACAAAAGTTTGCTATTTTACTCCTTTATTGTTACCCCATATTTTTTTTTATCTTGCCTTGTAAACTGCCTTGAATACTTGAAATTAGTCAACCTGAAAAATCTAAGAAATAAATTTCCTTCCTTCTTTCCTTCCTTCCTCCCTCCCTCCCTCCCTCCCTTCCTTCCTTCCTTCCTTCCTTCCTTCCTTCCTTCCTTCCTTCTTTATATTTCAGATTTCTTATCTCCCCATCTCCCCCAGAGAGTGACACTAGGCACTCAGGGTGCAATGTCCTTTTGGATTTATTTTAAACACTTAGATTTAATATGTAGTAGCCATGTGAAGTCAATATGAACCAAAAGACTATCTGCCCCACCTCACTTTTAATTTTTTTATTTTTTAAAAAAGTTGGAATTATTTATTTAAAAGTTTTGCATGGCCACCCATCTTAAACAGTTAAGGGTGACTCTCAACATCAATAAAATCATTAACTATAAACTATAGTTATAAAACAATAAAACAATGAAACAAAAACATACTACAGAAAGTTCTACCAGTCATATTAGTTTGTAAAAATATATATTTGAGCCTGACGAAGATCCTACTGGTAAAAAGAATGAAGAGTATTCTGAGAATGGCCAAGGTACATATTCTGTAAATAAGCAAGTTTCCAGTGGAAATTATTACTTTTTTTTAGTGCATCAACAAAACATTGTTAAAAACAATTGCCCATTTTATAGTGTTTTTCCTGTTATTTCTTCAGGAGTGTTTTGTTATCATACCAATCAACAAACAGGATATCCATTTTTGTCCTAATGGCAGAATAAGCTTTTCCTTTATAGACTTGGATGATACTTGTCCCATGAGTTTAATGAAATAACAATCTTGTCTTTGCATGACAATCCATAGTATCCCACTTTTGCATAGTTATATCTCAGTTACGTTATTTCTGGATTCTCTCCATTTCTTCCTTAGGGTCATATAGTTCTGGGGATTGTTGTTATTTTGCTGCTAAATCTGAACCATAAAAATTTAACTAATTTCAGAAGAATTAACAAAGCAAGCTACTTCTTATTACCAAGGGTTATGGGCAGCTAGCAAACCTTGAAGCATTTAGATTAAATCAAAAAGAGCCCCCCCCCCCCCCATAAGTTGAATTTGAATGATACCAAGAATCTAAGCAACCGCATAGAAGGAAGTATGAACTTTAATGTTTCAAATGGATTAATTTAACTCAAGTAAGAAATCATGCCTCATTAACTGCAGTCTTTCGGGATATTATCACTTCAGGCACCTCATTCTTCAGATAACTTTTTTCAATAAGCTTACAGTAGCATAAAATATAGCAAGAAGAATAGGCAATGTGATATCAGTGACCATACTTAAAGGACATTTCTTGCAAATATAAAAATGGAAATTTGGTAACTCATTCATTGGATTTGGCCAAACCCCAGGTCCTAAGGCAGAATGCAGTAATTCACCGGGAGTTGGCAAGACTCATTCCCTTCAAATCTATTTCATTCTGGTCTTGATGGTTTCTTCAGAACATTAGAGTGGACTCACTATCCTTTTAGCAGTACCAAGAAGGTTCCATGCCCATTTCCCTCTGATTCAGGTGATCCTGAGGATACAGATAAACCTCAAGAGGCCTCAATGACTCTCAAAGAGCTAACAACCAACCTTCAGAGTGTTAATGCCCAGGGGACTGCAAAGAACATAAATCATTATATTCCACATCATTCAGCCAGAACTGAAGAAGTTTCTTGGATGAGAAGCAAAACATTTTCAAGGAGAACCCCCCAGGAAAGTCTAGTTACCTTTTGCTTTGGGACAACTGTGACCTGGATATTTGAAAATCTTCCTGGATATAGATGCAGGTTTCCAAATTATGCTAAGTGCTAAAATTAACTTCTGTACAAGATGTTTCATAGTTTAACTGCACACTTTTTCTATCATGTTAGGTTGAATGGAAGAGTGATGAGGGGCAGAATTAATTCTGTTATCTTTTTTTCCACTCCTCTGTTTCTCCATTTCTCTGCAATGCTGAAAGAGGAAGAATTTTTCTTGAAGATCCTATTTGTGACCTTTTAAAAGAAGGGGTTGCATGATATTAAGAAGAAGCTGAGATAGAGAGAATGTGACCTTTAAGGGACTATACTCCAGAGACACAGAGAAAAAAGAGAAACAGGATGAAATGACTTGTGGTTTTCCTGGTATGGCTTTATTTTAAAATGATTCCTTTTATTATATACTTAAGACTTTAGACACTGTATTAATCCTATTTGATTAGGATTATTATTTTTATCATTATCATTTTTAAGATGCATGGGTTTTTTTCTTGCCAATTTGCATGTTCAGAAGCCTTTGTAGCATATGTCAGAGAGTAGAATTTTTGTGGGAAATAGAAAATAAGCATCTCTGTAAGAGTGTATGAATTAAGTATATTCAACATTATACATTCAAACTGTGTCAATATGTTGTACCCCAGTCAACTTCTTAGGCTAATTTTTTTGGACACCAGGGAAATAATTGTTGAGGTATTTCCCCGTTAGGAGAATGAGTGCACACAAGGAGATGTAGTGAGAGTGGTGAAGAATAACACACAACCAGCACATAGATACACTGTATAGTAAGATGTAGGTTTTTACTTCCAGTAAAGGGTTAAGCAAAGTCCAACAAGCAGTCCAAGTCATACACGGTTAAATCAGTCAGTTTTCAGTCCAGGGATAATCGAAATAACAAAGTCCAGTATCATAAACAGTTCAGTAACAGACTCACATCAAATCCAAGAATAATGATGATCAGCAACAGTCAATAGGGAAATGCAGGAATGGCAACACTCTCAGCAACAACAGAACAGAACAACCCAGGTTTCTGGCTCCATCTTATGGCCATTTGAGGAACCATACCCAATTACAATTTTAGCATTCCCTTAAAGAGACAGTATGAAAATGTCTATCCTGGTTTATATATTTTCCAACCCAACTGTTAGGTGACTTACATTCCTAACAATAATGAATTCTTATCTTACCACTGAGCCTCTTATAGGATCAGAACTTTAAGGCCTTTCCCCATCTGTTTTCTTACTGATTATTGGACTACAATTCCCATTAGCCCTAACAAATATGATCCATTTGGACTCCAGAAAATGCACTCCCAAGCTTGGTACACTTCAGACATTGGACTTCAATTCTCAGAATTCTCAGCATTGGCTAATCAGGCAAAGGAATGCTGGAAGCTGAAATCTTCACCTTTGGAAGGCACCCAACCTGTAGAAGGCTGAATCGGAAGAACCTCATTGGAAAGAAAACTGTACTTGATTGTCAATTATACTTCACTGCTTTTTGAGAAATTAAAAATGTTGTTTCCTCATTGTGAAAGGACAGCCTGCCTCAGCAGGTTATAATCACTTGTGATCTTTTTTCTCTCTCTCTCTCACACACACACACTTCTCAGCTTGCCAATCAAATGGCAGGTGCCAATCAGACCGAAGGATAGTAGGCAAATGAGATTCAGCCAGTTCGCACCACTTTGGGAGAACTTTGGTTGTTAACTTTCTAAGCAGTTTGGTGAACTGGTTGTTGGAAGAAATCATTAGGGCAGAAAACCGGTTGTTAAATTATTTGAATCACACCACTTGTAGGAGGATGGAACACAAGATGGCTACTGGGACTTCTGCATGAATAAAAGAGCCAAAGCCCAGGAGTTAAAGTAAATAAGAAAGCTAAAAGATAGGGAGCCCTGATGAGAAAGAGTCACCCAGAGAAAAAGCAGCAAAGATTTAAACAAAATGAGGTATTTTTCTCTTCCCTCTTCAGACTGGTCTGAGGGAAAAGTTCTTCAAGCCATTTTCCTCACATGGAGCCAAGATTGTATTTTATTTTATTTTATATGGTTTGTCAATTGCTTACAAGATAATAGGTATAAGTAAAAACATAGTTATGAATACATGGATACATACAAGAAAAATAAAAGAAACAATAGGACAGGAACAGTAGGCACGTTGGTGCGCTTATGCATGCCCCCTACAGACCTCTTAGGAAAGGGGTGAGGTCAATAGTAGACAGTCTAAGGTTAAAGTTTTTGGGGTTAGAGGAAGAAACCACAGAGTCAGGTAGAGTATTCAGACATTGACCACTCTATTGCTGAAGTCATATTTCCTGCAATCAAGTTTGGTGTGATTAACCTTGAGTTTGTATCTATTGTTTGCTCTTGTATTGTTAAGGTTGAAGCTGAAGTATTCATTGACAGTAGGACATTGCAATGTATGATTTTATATACTATACTTAGATCGGACTGAAGGCAGTGTAGTTCTAGGTTGTCTAGGTCTAGAATTTCAAGTCTGGTGGCATAAGGTATTCTGCAACAAGTAGAGGAGTGGAGAACTCTTCTTGTGAAATATTTCTAGACTTTCTCAACTGGGTTAATATCAGATGCGTAATGTGGGTTCCACACTGATGAGCTGTATTCGAGTATTGGTCTAGCAAATGTTTTGTATGCTGTAGTTAGTAGTGTAATATTACCAGAGAAAAAGCTATGTAAGATTAGGTTAGCAACTCTTAACACCTTTTTGGCTATGGAGTTACAGTGGGCTCTAGCACTTAGATCATTAGAGATGAGTACTCCAAAATCCTTGACAGGGTTTGGATCATCAACAAGGTCTTGACTATTTAGCTTGTATTTTATTTGTTTGTAGAGATTTGAAGTTGCCATTTGTTTGACCATTCTGATACATAGTCGAGGTATTTTTGAAGGGTAGCAATATTGTCTGTGGTGTTGAACAGCTTTACATCATCAGCAAAGAGAATGCAGTTGCTCTTAATATGATCACAGAGGTCATTTATGTAGAGTATGAAGAGAGTTGGCCCTAGAACACTGCGTTGGGGGACACCACTGTTGACAGGTACAGAATTTGATAGGACGCTCCAATTTTGACCATTTGTTGTCTGTTTGACAGGAATGTTTCTATCCAGTTGTGCAGGTGTCCAGAGATACCGTAAGATTTTTGTTTTAGGAGTAGTTTGTCGTGTACCACTGAATCAAAGGCTTTACAGAAGTCTATGTAGATTGCATCTATTGCTTTGCCCTGATCGAGTTGTGTAGTCCATATGTTTTTGCAGTGTAAGAGTTGCAGATTGCAGGATAGTTTTTTTCTGAAACGAAATTGTTTATTAGACAGTAGGTTGTTTGTCTCTAAATGGAGGATAATGGATTGGTTAATAATTGATTCCATGACTTTACAGGTGACACAGCATAAAGAGATTGGTCTGTAATTTTCAACTAGGCTGGGGTCTCCCTTTTTGAAGATGGGGATGACTGTGGCTTGTGACCATAGTTTTGGCAAGGAGCTGGTCCTGAAAGATTTTTCAAAGATTATGCTTAGAGGTTCAGTTATGGCAGTGGATCACTTTTTAAAGAAGTAGACACATATTCCATCCGGTCCAACAGATAGAGATGGTTTTAGATTGTGCAGTGTTTTTTCAACATTGTCTTCTGTAAAATCGATATGTATTAGATCATTGTAGTTTTCTGTGGTTTGACTAGGAAATACTGGGCATGATCCATTGCTGTTTACATATACTGAGCCAAAGAATGTGTTAAAGAGGTTGGCTTTAATGGTGTCATCATTGCAGTCTTTACCATTAGGTCCTTTCAGGGGTGGGGTGGACCTTGAGTCTTTTAGTTTGTTGTTTACAAAATTGTAGAAAGCGAGAGTGGAATTGGTGCATAGAAGGTTTTCCTCTTGTTTAATTGATAATTGGTGCATTCAGTCTTTATCTGGTGGCATAAATTTTTGTATCTGCTTTTGAAGTTGGCAACGTGGACAGATTTGTTTTTCCACCAAAGTGATCTCTTTTTGGATTGAAGCTTCCTTATTGTTATGGGTAATCCGTTTTTTCTGGTTTTTGGAGTTGTTATCGGTACATATAGTTTCATGACCCTTTTTACTTCAAGTAAAAATATGTTGTAATGGTCTTCAACAGGATTGCATCCAGTGAATAGAAATTGCCAATGAAGGGATGAGAGATCATTGTCTATAAGATCATAGTTGCCGACTTCCGGTTTGTCGGCTTCGCTAGCGGCAGGGATTTGCGATCCTGCGCGATCCCTGCCGCGCTAGCCGCTTTGGTGCCTCCGATCCACGAAGAGGCGGCCGAAGATAGGAGGATCCGGACAGGGGTTGGGGTTTTCGCAGACCCCTTCCCCACCTTGCTTAACCCTCTTTTCTCAAGGCGGTGGAGCGGCGGTCAGCAATGGCCGCCACAAAGAAGCTGACAGCTGGACAAGATTGTGCTGGAGGAAGAAGGAGAAAGTTTTGAAGCGAAAGTTTTTGGCTGAACTGGGACTATAAGATACAAGTAACATCCTGAAAATTCTGATTTTTTGAAAGATACTTTGTTTCCAGAAGAGATTTACAAGCAGCGAGTGAAAGTGTTTAAAGAAAGTTTACTCTCCTTCCACATGGATTTAACAAATGGATATTGAAAATCCTGCTATTTTACAGAAGGTAAAAATTTAAAGCTTTCTGTTATAAGTGGGAAGGGAGAGGACAAAAGATTTTGTTGGAAGGGAGAGGACAAAAAGATTTTGTTGGAGGAGATGCCTGGAAGATTTTGAGATTGGAAGTTAATTGTAATAAGACTTTAAAATACAGATTGGTTTTTTTTCCCTTGCCAATTGATATTACCCCAGGAAGAAAATGTGTGAAGAACTTTGTGTTCTGTTTGGATTGTTTGATGACTTTGGGATTTTGGGGAATTGTTTCAAGCTTTGAATTATCTTGGTTGTTTTAAGAAGAAGAAGAAGAAGAAAAAAGAAGAAAAGGTTTATAATGGCTTTATCTGTTGATGAACTGAGAGAGGAATATGGTAAAATAAAAAAAGAAGGTAAAGACGGTGTGAGAGAAATTTTTGCTTTTTAGAAATGGCGCTTGCCACTTATCAACAAACACAACAATTAATGGAGGATGAAGAAGAAGAAGAAGAAGAAGAAGAAGAAGAAGAAGAAGAAGAAGAAGAAGAAGAAGAAGAAGAAGAAGAAGAAGAAGAAGAAGAAGAAGAAGAAGAAGAAGAAGAAGAAGAAGAAGAAGCCATTTTTAATGAGTCTACAAAG
The DNA here is from genome assembly GCF_049901735.1 of Notechis scutatus. Taxonomy (NCBI): domain Eukaryota; kingdom Metazoa; phylum Chordata; class Lepidosauria; order Squamata; family Elapidae; genus Notechis; species Notechis scutatus. The sequence continues at coordinate 155,483,034 of NC_142012.1, forward strand.
TGGATCAAGAAAGGAAGGAAAAAGAGAGGAAGGAAAAAGGACATAAGACTTAAAAACATCCAAGAAAGAGAAAAATAAGATGCAAAACCAATACAATGTTAGAAAGCAAAAGAAAAGAAATACAACAGAGGGGGAAGCGAAGGGGGGTAAAAAGACCAGATGGGACAAGATAGGAAGGAAGAAGGGGGGAAAAGCCACAAAGGTATGAAACAAGATGTGGAAAAGAAATCTTTTTTTAGGGATAATGGGTAATGCATAACTTTGTTCCAAAATGTTTCTGCAAGGTACATGATAGTATTGTAGTATTTGTATTAGAAATAGAAAATTAGAATTTAATAAGGCTTAAGTAAAGATTAAAACATTAAAGGTTTAATAATGATAGATTTTAAGATTTAATAAAATATTAAAAGGAATGTTTAAAATATTTAGTTTAAATATAGAGTTTAATTGACTATTGTGTGGATGTTTGGATGAACTTATTATTATGGTATTTGTTTTTGAAATAGATAATTGGAATGCTATGAGATTTAATGTTTAATTATATATTTAATTACTTTATGGATTTACTATTTTAGTAAGTAGAATGTACTAAGCAGAATTAGATAGGGAATTAGGTGTTACCTTAAATGTTAATTTAGGGGAGCGATGGAAAGGCATCATACTTGATTAGTGATTTCAGGAGAAATATTTTTTTCTAATATGAATGAGATAAATGGATAATTGGAAAAGAATGGACAAAAGATACAAATATAATGATTTAAATTAAGATGAAATAAATAAAATAGAATTAAGAAGAGTGGAAAGCGGGGAGAAGTTATAATGAAGATATAGAAGGGTAATAAGATAGGTAATGGCATATAAGCTGAACACGAATCTAATTGAAGTCCATACAAAGAGAGGTAATCCGGGGCCAAGCTACTTTTTAAAAAGAAGTTTTATGTTTTTGTGTTTTGTGTCTGTATGTTTGATTGAGATTTAATAAAACCTTGGGAGAAAGCGAGAGGAATATTTGTAAACAAGGCAGAGGGAAATATGAATATGATGAGTATAAAATGGATAAATATAGAAGAAATGTAATTGAATAAGAGCAAAGAGAAATAATGAGAAATCTGCTAAAAAAATATTTAAGTGGAAATGGGATATATTAGAATTATATTGTATACAACAATGTTTTATCTGCCTTGTAAAAATTTATAATGGAAAGAGGTTTAATGTCTTTAATGTGTAATGATGCTTTGTTTGTCTGTAAAATTAATAAAATTTGTTTCAAAAAAAAAAAAAGATCATAGTTGCCTTTTTTGAAGTTATAATTGAGGATCACATCGTTGTGTTGATTTTTGTGTGGACGCATATTGAGACAAAAGTCAATCATGCTGTGGTCACTGTTGAAAAAGGGTTCTTTAATTTGTATTCCGTAAATTGAATTCAAACTATTGCAGAAGATGAGATTGAGGCAGTTGTTAAGTCTAGTATTGTTGGTTACTAGTTGTTCCAATCCCAGGTTTGTTACAGCGTTGTAGAAGGTTGCATGTATGGGTTCAGTTTTACATTCGTTTAGGGTCCAGTTAATGTGAGGTAGATTGAAGTCACCAAGAAAGATAAAAGCATGTGGGCAGGATGTTGCCCATGTTAGTAGTGAATTTAGCTTGTTTACATGTTCAGTGTCATAATCAGGGGCTCTGTAACATAGTAAGAATCAAAATGTGATATTTAAGGACAGTTCACAGACGATGGTCTCAGGAAGAGCAAGCTGTTGGGTAACTTGGATGTTTTTTAGATGTAAGGAGTTTTTATAGAAGATAGCAACACCACCTCCTCTATGGATTTCACGATCTCAGCGGTAAACATAGTAGTCTCTTACTGTGGTAACGGACTCAGGGAGAGATGTGTTGAGCCATATTTCACAGACAAATATGATGTTGAATTTAGCCATATTTAGTAAGAGGAGAAATTCAGGTATTTTATTCACAAGGCTTCTTGCATTGAGTAGCTTGCATTTAAGGCCAGTTGTAGTTGGAATTGAGGTAGTTAGGGGCGTGCGTGCCTAGTTTTGAGTGATGGTGGGTTGGATGCTGAGTTGTGGGTTGTGTGACTTACTTTTGATACAATCTGCATGGTAGTTAATGTAGAGATCCTTCTCTCCATTGTCTAGACATCTTTTGAGTTCCTTGCGGAGTTCACAGGAGTGGATTCTTTGCAGTATGGCTAAGTCTGGTCTTGAGCGAAGTTTTTTGTGTTTGGGATTGGTTTTTGCAATGGCATTTATTGTTTGAATGAGTATGTGTTTGCTGGACTCATTTTTGCAAACAACTCTACAAAATTTTGGGGCCACAGAGCCGTCATTGTATTTGTACCCAGGGCCATCTCTGGTTATTTCAATGATATCTTCAGGAGAGATGTTTGTTGTATTTGAGTTGCTTATGATATTACGAACTTTGGCGATGTCATCTGATTCACTGGTGTCTTCAAGACCAAATAAGATGGCATTTGGACGTTTCTGATCACGTTCTATAGTGTCTCTGATGAGTAAGGAGATATCATTTGTGGAATTATTTGATGGGATAGTAATTATTTGTGGTTGTGGTTTGGTTTTGGAGAGGAAAAATGTTAAGAGACACAGGCAGGAGCCAACAAGTTGAAAAGGTGAAGAAAAAGCCAAGACTTTTGACAGCTTAGAAAGAGAAAACAGAAACTAATAAAAGATAAAAGAGAGATCAAATTGCAGAAAAAGTGTATAATTTTAAAGAGAGTGACAATACAGGGATTAAGACAACAGGAATATAGACACCAATAATTTATAAATATATTAAAGATATAGGATAGAAAGATATGAAAATATATTGGAGTTGAATATAATTGCAATAGAAAATAATAGAGGTAGCTCAGGGTTGAATTATGGAATCCTTGATGCTGTCTTGAGAGTTTGAGAGTTTTCCGGCTGACATTTCACTAACCAACAAGGTATTATCATCAGTATTAGTTTGGAGTCTGCTCCCTGTTTGTAGATACAGTGTTTTGCCCTGCTACTGTTTGTGGAGGTTCAAATTCTCTGATTTTTTAAAAAAGAAATATCTCCTCCCCAACCATTGAAAGGAGACATTAAAATCCAAAGAACCATCCAAGATAAAACATCTATTGGTAGAAGGTGTCTTTGGTTCATCTTAGAAGTCAGCCAGATAACAGAGATTTGTATTGGAAATGACAACCTTAATGTCCAATAACTTCTGTAATGTTGCTGCTCCTCAGGGTTAGGATTAGATCCTTTAAATCAGACCAATCAATCCATTTGGCTCATCTGAAAACACAAATGTTTTCAAATGTTGTGTTGGAAATGACAACCTTAATGTGTGATGACTTCATTGCATGCTGCTGCTCTTTAAGATTAGGGTTAGGTCCTTTAAATCAGATTAATCAATCCATTTGGCTCATTTGGAAACACAAAAATGTTGGCTACAAATGTTGACTTGCAAGGTAGGCGAATTAATGAAGGCAGCAACGAAACCCACTCAATGCCCCATAAAAGAATGGGTTTTTTGTGTCATATATTCTCACATGTTATATCCTAGTACCAACTCTGTAAGGGCATTATGAATCTCAATTAAGCCTTGCTAAGGGCTTTAGCTGAAAGACAGGCTTCATAAATATTACAGCACTGTAATTATCTGGTGCAGCAGACTGTTGAGAGAGATAAGAAGTTCCTTATTGGATGTGATGTTTGGGAGAAAATGCCAGCCAACTCAGATGGTACAGAACTATAATTCTGTAGTATCCCCTTGATCTCTCCATTCAACCGCTTCTTTCACTGCTTACAGGATGGCATTTCCTCTGCTTAGCTATATTATAATAAAAGTTTGATCTATCCTCAAATAAAGTTCTTCTTTCTTCTTTCTCCTCCTCCCTCTCCTCTTCTTCCTCCTCCTCCTCTTTTTCTATACAAATAACAAACTTATTTCCACTCTATGCCCTGAAAATTTGGGGTACACTTCACCCCAAAGCCTATCATGTTCAGAAAACAGATTTAAAGGGAATGTCAGCTAACCATCTATTCCAGCGCAGGTTAAACTAGCAAGGTGGATTTTCTGAGCAAGCTTAGTAATGAGAACCTTTTTTGTCAAGTGGACTCTATTATTTGATATTTTATTTGGAACTTTTACAGTCTTTCTCCCAAGGAGAAGCCATCTCTTTATTTCATGGCTACAGTCATTATCCATAGGAAGTATTGCATCAGAATCTGTTACTCTTTTAACTTCTTCTCTGCCTATATGTATTGGATTGGCATTGCCTGCTCACATAATCTTAACAGAATTTTTTAAAAATTCTGAGTAGCAGGCTGGTTTGGGTATTTTTCCATATTTAGGAAGAGATTATTCAAAGCTTACTCACTTTCAGGTATTGAAGTAGTATTATCAGCATATAAGAAGATATGCTTTATCTTTCTTCTAACAATTCTAATTTTATTTATAAATCCTATTCCTTTTAATCCAGTTTTTAATCATTATATATGGTGCATCAAACTTTTAAAAATGAAGTAATAGTATATAACCTTGGGGCACAACTTTTGAATGCTTACATTGCTCTATACTCCAGTCTAACTGGAAATATCATACAGTTTCTTCCTTAGGCAGATGAGAAGGCCTAGCACACACATATTTTAAAAAGTCTATGCTACATGATCTGAACTATTGATCAGCTATTATTATAGTCACTAAAATAAACATAATAAATAAAATACAATAAAAATGCAAACAGATGTCTGTTTTAAGATGCCTTGCATCTGTCATTAGAATAGAATAGAATAGAATAGAATAGAATAGAATAGAATAGAATAGAATAGAATAGAATAGAATAGAATAGAATAGAATAGAATAGAATAGAATTCTTTATTGGCCAAGTGTGGTTGGACACACAAGGAATTTGTCTTGGTGCAATGTTCTCAGTGTACATAAAAGAAAAGATACATTTGTCAAGAGTCAAGAATCATAAGGTACAACACTTAATGATAGTCATAGGGTACAATAAGCAATCAAATCATACTAGGAAACAGTCAATATAAATCATAAGGATACAAGCGACAAAGTTACAGTCATACAGTCACAAGTGGGAGGGGATGGTGATAAGGAGTGATGAGAAGATTAATAGTAAAAGTAGTGCAGACTTTGTAAATAGTTGAACAATATTGAGGGAATGTTTAGAATGTTAACAACCGGTTCTAGCAAATAGGTGCGAACTGGTAGAATCCCACCCCTGATACTAGGAAACAGCATAAATCGTAAGACTAAAAGCAACAAAGTTACAGTCATACAGTCACAAGTGGGAGGGGATGGGTGATTAGGAGTGATGAGAAGATTAATAGTAATAGTCGTGCAGACTTTGTAAATACTGGACAGTGTTGACGGAATTATTTGTTTAGCAGAGTGATGGCATTCGGGAAAAATCTGTCCTTGTGTCTAGTTGTTCTGGTGTGCAGTGCTCTGTAGCATCGTCTTGAGGGAAGGAGTTGAAACAGTTTATGTCCAGGATGTGAGGGGTATGTAAATATCTTCACAGCCCTCTTTTTGATTTGTGCAGCATCCAGGTCCTTGATTGAAGGCAGGTTGGTAGTAATTGTTTTTTTCTGCAGTCCTAATTACTCTCTGAAGTCTGTGTCCGTCTTATTGGGTTGCAGAACCAAACCAGACAGTTATAGAGGTGCAGATGACAGACTCAATAATTCCTCTGTAGAATTGTATCAGCAGCTCCTTGGGCAGTTTGAGCTTTCTGAGTTGGTGCAGAAACTGGAAATTCTTTGTTGTGCTTTTTTGATGATGTTTTTGATGTTAGGTGTCCATTTTAGGTCTTGTGATATAGTAGAACCTAGACATTTGAAGGTCTCTACTGTTGATACTGTGTTGTCTGGTATTGTAAGAGGTGGTAGTATGGGAGGGTTTATTCTAAAGTCTACCACCATTTCTACGGTTTTGAGTGTGTTCAGTTCCAGATTGTTCTGGTTACACCACGAAGCAAGTTGTACAACCTCCTGTCTGTATGCAGATTCATCGTTGTCTCAAATGAGACCAATCACTGTTGTGTCATAAGCAAACTTCAGTATTTTAACAGATGGATCATTTGAGATGTAGTCATTGGTATATAGGGAGAAGAGAAGTGGAGAAAGCACACACGCCTTGAGGAGGGGGGCTGTGCTCATTGTACAGGTGATTCTGCCTAGCTTCACCTGCCTAGCTTCACCTGCTGCTTCCATATGTTCTTGTGCAGAATAGGATTACTCACCATGGCCAACTCACAGTTCAATAGATAATAATAAAATAAAGAAAGTCAATTCAGAAATACAAGAGTTACAATAATTTGGATGAAAATGTGGTCTCTAATAATAAAAGTAACTGAATTAAATAAGTAATACAGCATTGAATTGTCCCACGGTGAGTTGCCCTGTGCCAAGTTGGCTGCAGAGAATTGTTCCGTGGTGAGTTGACCATGGCAACTTGGTCAGGCCAGTTGGCCAGGGCAAGTTGGTCATGGTGAATTGGCCAAGGAGACACATCCTAGACCAGATCTTGCCTGGATCTTTGCCTCATGAGGATCCAGCTTGTACAGATAAATATGTTAGCTTGCAGAATAAGTGTTATTCTTTAGTACTTTGAACATTTCTTACCAATTTATTTTTATTTTTGGGGAATTTATCTTCTCCAGTCTCCTGTCAACACTGTTTTTCAATGGCTGCTTACAATACCACTTTCAACTACATCATCTTATCATGGCAATTCATTAACTTCTGCAATTGCTGTTGGCAATATTTTAGGGTATATTTAACAGCACATTCCAACTAGTTCCATGATGCAACTTTGTGTGTATTATTGATTTGGGATTTTCTTTTTTTTTCTTTTTTGTATAATTCTTTCAAATATTTGCACATCTCTTCTTTTTATCTCCTTTTTCCAATAGACCTTTACTTTGTTTGTTTCTTCTTCTGCCTCACTTCACATAAAAAGGTTCCTTTGATTTCTGTAATTTTTATAAATAAATATTTGCAATGCATATTTAGATGTATCTCCTTTTCCTATTCTTGAACTCAGAATTTTGCCGACCTTTTTTTCCTCCCGGTTCCCTTTTTTCTTGGTTCTGATGTTCTTCAAATAATTTCTCAGTATTATTAGGAAGAAATTTCAGCTTTCTTGTGCTTTTTGCATTTGGGATGTTTTTTTTTTTACTTTGCTTAATTTTTAATGATGTCATGAATTACATTTCAGACTTTTTCACAAATTTATTGATCATATCTAATAAAATAAATGCATTTTACTTTCACCACATAATCATATGGAGTATGTCTAAGATCAGAGGTGGTATTCAGCCAGTTCGGACCAGTTCTGGCATACCAGTAGTGGAAATTTTGACTAGTTTGGAGAACCAGCAATTACCACCTCTGGTTGGCCCCACCCACCTGCACCCGTCGTTACTTCTCCTATATTCCCTTGTTTTTTAGTTTAGTTGATTCACGGGGCAGAGCGGATTGCCGCACCTTAGCTGAGCTAAAAAACAGCTCAGCTTACCAGCATTGACAGAAGTCAGTCTTTGAACCCTCCATGTGCGCACAAAGCACTCGTGCATAGAACCACGCAGAGAACTGTTAGGAAACAATTTAGAAACCCACTACTGTCTAAGATCATATTTTGTTGATATGTCAACTTACAGTTTTATTTTTTTCTTTAGTAATTAGTAGTATAGTAATTATGTAGTATATAGTAGTATAGTAATTAGTAGTATAGTAATTACGAGATATAATTTTGTAAGGCATTCATCATCTGATCAGCAGTTATCACCCAACATTATTTTTGTTGACTAAATAAAGTTTCTCCATCTTTACTTGCAAAGTGTATGGTCAAGCTGAGTTAGGAACCATCCATTTAATGATGGACGTGTAGTCATATGTACTACAGATTATTCATCTGTATTTCTCTTTTGGTATTTTCTATAGATTTCTCAGCATAACTCTATTTGTCTATCTCCTAACTTATTTTGTACAGTAAGACAAAATATTCAAGATGCCATTTTATTTCTTATTTTAGCATTCCAGTTTTTTATGACAAGCATGATATATCTGACTTCTATTTTGTATTTATCTGTGGTTAGATGATAAACATATATCACTGGAATAATGATTGGGATTAGGGAAGTGAGATCCTTTATCATTCATTTGGGTTGTATCTGATCACAGACTTTTATTAAAAACGATTGCTTCTCCATTTCTTTTATGATTCTCTTGTCTGCAAAAGAGGATTGGTTGTTCCTTAAATATGTACTAAACAATTCCAGTCTATTTCAATTTGCTGGTTCCTAGAATGTCAATGTTCAGGCTTGACATTTTGGTCCTACCAATATTAAGTTTGCCTTGATTCATAGTTCTGACATTCCACCTATCAATGGCATACATATATTTGCAGCATTAAACTTTCCTTTGTCTCTGGCTATATCAACTACTGGACATTCTTTTGGCTTCATTCTTAGGCTTGTCTAATTTCTTTAAGGTATCAGTTGGTTTGTGATGGATTTGCTGAGCAGTCAGAGTTTGGCAGCTTCAGTGTGATATTTCAGTTTACTGAAAGGTTGGACAAACCATGGATTATCGTTTGGTCGATGCCTGTTTCTGCAACCATTCCAGGTCAGGCTTGTGAAAAATCTCAGCACAATGCTTTGGTGTGCAAATTTGTTTTTCATCTTCTGCTCCAAAGCGAAAGCACTGACTGGTGTGGGTAGGAGGACAAGAGACCAATCTACAGGTAGTCCTCAATTTATGACCACTTATGAGCTCAAAATTTCTGTTGTCAAGTGAGACATGTTTTAAGTGAGTTTGGCCCCATTTTATGACCTTTCTTGCCACACTTGGTAAGTGAATCACTGCAGTTGATAAATTAGTATCCCAGGTTGTTAAGTGAATCTGCCTTCCCCTTTGACACTGTTTGTCAGAAAGGTTGTAAAAGTGAATCACATGATCTTGGGACAGAGCAATGGTCATAAATGTGAACAAGTTGCCAAGCATCTGAATTTCGATCATGGGGATGCTGCAAAGGTTGTAACTGTGAAAAGTGGTCATAAGTCACTTTTTTCAGTGCTGTTGTAACTGTCACTAAATGAACTGTTGTAAGTCGAAGACTCCCTGTATTTCCTTCAGAGGAGGCAAGTTAGAAAAATAAATTGCATGGTAGTGAGGCAAATTTGTAAAAATCAAAAACAAGCAAGCAAACAAATTATAGGGCAGGGCTTGTCCAACTAAGATGCCGGGAAGAATTTGTAGATAATTCTTAGAGTTGCTCTCTGGTTTAAATTTCCTGATTTATGAGGAAAACAGAACAGTTAATGTGCATCTGTACATGACTAATTAAAATGACAGCCCTGTCAGATCAATTGTTTTTAGACAAAAGACTGAAGCCTTAACAATTAACATAAATGATACTGTCCCAAAGGTGCTTTTTTTCAAGGGGCAACTGGACTTTCTGTTTTAAGACGTTTCACTTCTCACCTAAGAAGCTTCTTCAGCTCTGACTGGATGGTGGGGAATGGAAGGATTTATACTCCTTGCAGACAGTTGGTCATTTGCATTCTTTTAGTGGGTTAACGTCATCTGATGTTTTATCTGTGTCATCAGAGTCACCTGAGTGGTGCAAATTGGTGTGGAGCCTTCTTGGAACTGTTAAAAGGACTGTGTTGTAGATTAGAGATAGATAATGTTGTATCCCCCACCCCCTCTGTTGAGAAAGGGCTGTTCCATTTTGACATAAATGGCCTCTTTTACCCCCTCTTTCAAAGCAGTGGTCCTCTCTGTCCAAAATATGGACTTTGTTGTCTTCAAAAGAGTGGCTTGTATCTTTTAAATGCAGATGGATTGCTGAATCTAGACCTGATGTGTTTGTTCTCCTATGTTGTGCTAGACATTTATGAAGTTTTTCATTTGTTTCTTTCCCCAGTGTACAGATCTGTGCATGGCTCACTGCCATGCACTGCATATACCACGTTGCTCAATTTCTGTCTGGGTGTTTTATCCTTGGAGTGGAAGGGTCTGAGACTTGCTGCAATAATTTCATTCTCTTCACTTATACACCAAACCTTTCTATTGCATGCCACAGTTTTAGATGTAAATCTCTCTTAGCCTAGGCTGCATAAATTCACAATAGTGTGACATACATTAACCATAAGATAGCCTCATGTTCATTAAATAAAGTTAGGTATGTATTGATTAATTTATGACAATCAAAATTAGTTCCTATGAGAAGGGAATTAAGAGCATACCCTGCTCATATCTCCTGTGAGGTTTCTTTGCTTTTCAAGTACATCATTATGTAGCAAATATGTACCAAAACTTTATTGCGGATTGCATGGGCAGTTATGTGTGTTCCTTGATTAGCGCACATGACATCTCTACTCTTGGAGCTACTTTGGTTACCAGTATGGTTCTGGGTACAATTTAATATGCTAATAATGACCTATAAAGACTTATATACAGGGGTGGGATTCCACTGGTAAAACAACCAGTTCGGTGATTGCACACTTTGCGTGCACACTCTGCATTTTTGAAACCTCAAATACTTACCTTCTACTGCAGTCCCTGTGAATAAAACAGGCACAGCAAACCACTCTGCTGTGAATCAGCTGTGCTCAAAATAAAGGAAATAAAGCAAAGAAAAGAGCGGGGGGCAGGTGGGCCCACATGCTCATTGCAACAAACCAGTTCACTGCCAGGTGATCTTTGGAGCAAGGAGTTTGCACGAACTGGTCCGAACCGGTAGAATCCCATCCCTGCTTATATGGTATGGGAGTGGGTTGTTGGAGAAACTGCTTCTCCATGTTCTATCCCTTTTGAATTCAGCAGGTTCAATGGAAGAGGCATTATATTGTGATCATAGTGCCCATCCTTTCAAATGTCATACCTCTGGGTATTAGATTGGACATGACTCTACAGGTTTTTTTGAAGGCTCTGAAGATATGTTTTCGCCATCGTTCTTGGGGAAATTGGCCATCTACAAGCTCTTCAATGTTTGTATTGGAAGTTATGGATTGTGTTGTGGCTCCGATTCCCGAGCCTGTGCTGCTAGAGGAAGAGGACTTGGAAGATGAGGAGGAGGAACTGGGAATGCCTTCCTCCCCAGGACCTTCCTCTCTGGCAATGCCTTCCTCCCTGATAATGCCTCAGGTTTCATCAGACAATCGAGAGGAACAGCCTGAGATTAATCAGGAGGAAGGCATATTGGAGCAGCCCCTGACAGGGAGTCAAGAGGAAGAATGTTGGCTTGATCCTAGGCAGCGTCATAGGGAGAAACGTGAGCAGCAATGTAGGAGGCGTGGGAGGGTCAGAGAGTGAGCTGAGTCATTGAGACACACCCCACAGGGGATAAAAGTGGGTGTGTTGTCGGCTGGAACTTTGTACGGGACAAAGTTTGATCTTACTTCAGGTTTTCTTTGGGAATGATTTTTGTGGTCTGCCTTGTAATTTTCTGTAAGTAGCTTTTTACTTGTTATCAGTTCGGACTTGGCAGGCAGAGCGTGTTGGAATGCCAAGGACGTTATCAGTTCCAAAGAATTAACTCTGTGAAGTCCGAGCCAGCCTGCCTGCCTGTGTTTGTGTGAGTTTGTACTCTTTCATCTTTTGGGAAAGAAGAAAGGTGAGACAAAACAGATTGTGTCTTTCACACTGATTATATTCATTGGTTTTTAACTTGGTTTTAAGCATGGCTATATACTCCTTTTTGGCTGTTTTTATTTGCAATTTGCATATTGTTCTTTGGTCATTGTCACAATATGTGAGATCAGTGACTATCTAAATTGAATAAATAAGCAAACATCACCCAATGCCGTTGATCACTTAAGTTTAATGCTGCTTCCAATAATAGTTTACATCCTGCAATTCATACCAGCCAAGGTGGTAGGGATTTTCAACACAGATATTAATGCATGTGAAAAAGTCAGGAATACAGATAATAGCTTAGAAAAGCCAGATCTGTTTGTAGGTCAGCTGTCACAACCACTCAAAGGACTAGACAGCTTGGCAGGCCACTTTTCTACTTCACAAACATTTTCCATCTGTATATGAGTAATACAAGCTAAGACAATCTTCTGCTACAGTAAATTAAATCTATTTCGACTTCCAACTCGGTATAGGAATATTGGGATATTGAGAAGCACAATATTCAGTGGTTAATATTGCAATAATGCCCTTGACAGTCTTTTGCAATCTGGTGTTCTTCAGACATGTTGAACAGTGGTGGGATTCAAATTGTTTTACCACCGGTTCAGTGGGCATGGCTTGGTGGGCGTGATTTTCCTAACGTTGGTGCGCAGCTTTCCCCACACCAGCTGAGACCTGCAGCACCAATCAGCTGAGTGAATAAAGAAGAGAAAAGCATACGGACAGGTGGGTGGGCGGATCCTGCACTTTTCTCTTCTTTTTCCTCTCCGCTGATTGTCCAGGATTTTTTTTCCTCCTCTCAGCTGATCGTCTGCTTTTTTTTTACTACCGGTTCAGCTGAACCGTTCCAAACCACTGATGCTGAACTATTCCTTCAATTCCCTGGAAGGTCCTTTAATTCTCGGGAATCTTAAATGAGTACTCAGAATTGTCTGAACAAGAGAATATCTTCTAGAGATGGTTTGCCATCTGTACGGCCTGGACTGAGAATGAAGGTGAAAGTATTGGTTTTTCCTTGCCAGTAGCAACAAATTAGGAATATATTGAGTAGAATCATCCTCTTGTTATTTCATGAGATGTTCAAGGGCAGAAGTGTTGTGGAGGAATAGGGGGTACATCTTGATAAGCTGTGATTTGTTTTTAACTATTGTTTGCTGTAGAAGCCACAATGGTTGGATTCCCAAGTTGTGCTTCGCCTTACACATGATTTGCAAACCCTTGTGGCTCAGTTTGCAGAACATGATAATCCATGAATAAACAAACAAATAAATAAACCTTACACCAGTGCCTGAATCCTTTCTATGAGAGCTTTAAGTCAAAGAGAGCCAGATCTACTGTTAAGCAAATAAGGCAATCGGTGCAGAAAGCAATATTTCTGTAATAACAATAATTGCTGTTGGCTCAACTGATCTTATTTTTTTTGTACACTATGCAAAAAGATGCCAATCTGTTTTGTATCCCCAAACAATCCAGCATGATGGTTAAATAAACTGTTGCTTAGCATGCTGAAGGAACCCACTGTCTAGTATATCTCTCCATTACTGGAATTTGCTTAGCTGTCTTTGCTTTGTAATGTTGTCAAAGTTAGGCAGTATTTTTCAACTTTTTTTAAGAGGGCTATTTATATTCCAATACATAATGCAATAAAAGTTGAACTGTGTGGTTAATCATTGCATTACAAGTTATATTGATCGTTCGCATCAGTATCACTATCACAAACACATCAATATTGTTTACAAGAGAGATGATCCTATTAAACATTTTTTTAAAAAAAGTCTACTCAATACTACATAATTATGTAATAAAAATTTAAATACCCTTTGTGGTTCCTGAAAATGCAATTTTGGATTATATACATATTATTTATCTTGCTACTCATAATCAGTATTTTTTTCAATTAAATATAAAAAATGTCCTAACTTTTTTTTGGAGCAAGATATATATCTATAACTTTAATTTAAACATTATGTATTAACATATGATCTTTCACTCCAGGTTGTTTTTATATTTATGCAAAAATGGGAATATACTAGAAAAGGCAATGTAAAATAGTAAATTCAGGTTACATCCCCTTTTATATTTCTTAGCAATAGGGTGCCCTGAGTAAAGTGCAAATATTCATCATGTCAAGTGCTAAAGACCTACTGTGGTGATGCAAAGAAAACACATTTTGAAATGGCTGGTGCTCACATTCTGAACAAAGCAATTCAATAGGTGGATTATGTCCAAGGTCAAACATATCATAGATTTTTTTTATGTGACTAGACCAGGAACAATCAACTGCTGATGGTTATGGCATGACATGCTCAACAAAATGAAACAAATCACATTATCACTAATTGTTAGATTCACTTACTGCATTGCACAATCATGTGATTTAATTATTTGTTTGAATTTTGCTCTGGGTCATGCATCAAGCCAGTTTTTGCCATTTGGAAGCCATAGTTTAAATTGAGTTTTGGGCAGTTATACCTTGTACAAGGCTCCATTAATAAAACAAACATAGCTTAGTCTGTGATTAATGAGTAGCTTTCTGTAGAACCCAACGGGTTTTGTTTTTTGTTGTTGTCATACAAATTCATCCTGTTTGTAGTCAAAAGAGGGGCACTCATATACTGATTGATTCTGACCTGTTTTTCTGATCAACTGATTCTATTGACTTTAACAGAATTATACTGTTGGAAGGGACCTTAAAGATCTTCTAGTCCAAAATGGATGTGGAAATGATTGTGAAATAATGAATGGACACTGGACACCTGGGACAGTGGAAGACCTCCAGACCAGAGGTGGTATTAAGCAGGTTCTGACCAGTTCTGGAGAACCAGTAGTGGAAATTTTGAGTAGTATGGAGAACTGGCAAATACCACCTCTGACTGGAAATTTTACAATATTCTTCCCCTGCCACGCCCACCAAGCCACGCCCACATAACCGATCGTAAAAAAAAATTGAATCCCACCTCTGTTCCAGACACACTAAGCTATGTATGGTTTAACTCTAAAAAATAAACCACAGTTGTGTTCACCTAATGTACCAAATAAAACCAACTAAATTACTGGTTAGTATGTTTCTAAGGCCCTTCAAAATAATACTACAGGATTATGTCTATGGAGAATCTCTGTCATCCAGGTCATGGTTGTCCCAAAGGTATTTTTTCAAGACACACCTGGACTTTCTGGTTTTTCTTCGAAGACATTTTACTTCTCATCCAATAAGCTTCTTCAGCTCTAACTGGTTGGTGGAGAATGGAAGGATTTATGTTCTTTGAAGACAGCTAGTCATTTGCATTCAGGGATATGCAGGGGTGGGATTCAAACTTTTTAGCAACTGGTTCTGTGGGCGTGTCTTAGTTGCTGGCATGGCTTGGTGGTCATGTTATTGGCTGAGTGTGGCCAACTCAATATCACTCACATCGAGGCACGCATCTCCTCGCCTGGCCTCTCATGACTCTGGGGATGCTGCAACAGTCGTAAGTGTGAAAAATGGTCATAAGTCACTTTTTTCAGTGCCATTGTAAATTTGAATGGTCACTCCACACAAGCAAAGGAGGGGGAAAAAACTCCAGATAAGTTCCTGAAACAGGAAGTCTAGTCCTACCAAGAATGTAATAAGGGTTAACGGAGAGACAGTTTCTGTAAGCAACACCAGATTGTTTCCTTCCTGCCTTTCTTACAGGATTAGGCCAGTAATTTCTTCTATCAACCAGTTCTCTGAACTGCTTAGAATGTTAACAACCAGTTCTAGCAAATAGGTGCGAACTGATAGAATCCCACCCCTGGGGATATGCCATCATCTATCTCCAGTCCACAACAGTCCTTTCAACAGTTCCAAGAAGGCGCCACACCCATTTGCACTACTGAGGTGACCTTGACAACACAGAAAAACCTCCAGGTGGACTCAACTGTCTGCAAGGAGTTAACATCCTTTCATTTCCCAATTCAGAGCTGAAAAAGCTTCTTGGATGAGAAGCAAAACAACTTCAAAGAAAAATCAGAAAGTCCAGTTGCTTCTTTTAAAAGCACCTTTGAGGCAACAGGATTATTGTAGTAAAATAAACTTTGCAAAATAATCATTGAATAGAACTTTACAAAACAATTACTATTGAAATTTGCCTATGAATGATCATGACTGATCTCTCAGTGGTTAATCAACTAGGGTTTGGTTAATTAATCTATCAATCCAAACAACCTGTGATGATTGGCGATTAGAATTGCTAATCAAAAGTTGGAATTGGTGGGGTTGGAAGGGTCTTGAAGAATTGAAAACTAAATCCTGCCTTTTTAAAATCTTTGCCATGACATCACATACTTGCATCAAAGGGATGGAGCTTGAGATGTGATATTCTGATAGTGCTTTTGATTTTGCGATGAAATAAAATTGCGCAGATGATGCTTTTTCAGAGCGAGGGGGGGAAGGGAGAGAGAACAATTGGGGTGGTGTAGATGGAATCCTCTTCTAATCCTCTAAGGCAGGGTTGTCAAACACAAGGCCCCTGGGCCAGATTCAGCCCATCGGGTGCTTAGATCTGGCTCACGGGGCTGACCTAAAAAGAGCAAAGGACTGGCCCATAGTGCCTCTGCCAGTGAAAATAATGGAGCTTGGGCAGGCCATGTGTGGCCCTCCTGAGCTCTGTTTTCACTGGCAGAGGTTGCAGAAGGCTGTCGCAGATGAAAACAAAGCTTGGGAGCCTGTTTTCATTGGCAAAGCGCTCAGACCACCATAAGTGCCCCCAATACAAGTGATATCGAGCTGGCCATACCCACCCCAGGCTTCCAAAGTCAAACACAACCCTTATGTGGCTCTCAATGAAGTCGGGTTTGACACCCTTGCTCTAATGGAACCCCAGTCCTAGATCTAAGAAAACCTCCATCTATGACAACAACCCCCAGTTTAAAAATAGGTATATCCAGGGGTGGGATCCGACAGAGTTAACTACCAGTTCGATCATTTATGAGGTTCAATGATTTACAATGTGCTTCCCTGCACACTGCCAGCGTGTGCCTGTAAATCATCATCAGCATGCTGTGTGCAGAGAAGCAGCCTTTCAAAAAGCCCTTTTTTCTTGCTTTTTTAACTGCAGCTGTGCCCCGAAAGGCAGCTGAAGTTGAAAATAATCAGGAAATAAAGGTCGGGTAAGAGCCCAGGTGGGCGGGTGGGCAAAAACATCAGCAGACATAGAACCGGTTCTATGTCTGCTGCCCTTAAGAGCTACCGGTTCTACAGAGGTGGACAGAACCGGTAGAAACCCACCCCTGGGTATATCCTTGCCAAGCAAGATGTAGAATGACAGCCATAGATATGCCACAATAATATAATAACCTGTTTTATTATAAATAATAATTGACTTAATCATTTCTTAAATGTTAACACTCTGTATCATTTCCACGTTCCCACTATTCATATAACCTCAAATATATGCAAATAACTTGAGGAGAAGAAACAAAAACAAAATTAATTCAGGAAAGTTTGGCAATATCAGCCAAACCCATAAATCCTTGGATTAATGGGATTATGCTTTCATTTTGAAGGAAGAAAGAAAAGTAACAAGAACACCTCCCTAAGCCAGAGGGTGCATGATAAACCCATTAAATTTTGCCACCCATAATTAGTAGTATAGCCATTGTATCACAATGCATTCATCAAGTTTGTTTACTGAAGAATAGAATGAGAACCAGAGCCTTTAATTAAAGCTGACCAAATTGCTGTCAAGAAGAGACTTGCAAGCAGCAATTTCTAATTAAAATGAATTCCCCTAGTAGTAGTGTTCTCTCTGAGTACATCTTTTAAAAGATGGGTTGTAGCTACCAGAAATGCCATGCATATGCCTGATAAAATCTGGCAGTGTTACAGTAATTGGAAGATTGAGTAGCAAAAGCTGAAGAAAATGGCCTGCAAAACACAGAGGCAAATAATTTAGTGTTAGGAATTTATTTTCCTGCTGTTGAAATGGCATCCAAAAGGATGGACATCTTAAGCCAAGAAGTTAAAGTTGATTCCTAAACAACTCTAGGCAGCTCCATGTCATCCTTTGGGGCCTAATTGAGGCCTGGAATTATTTTTAATGAATCTATCTAGTCGGACAAAGACAGAACAGTGTGGCACCAATATACGGTATAAAGGCCTGATTCTGAATGGCTTCTCTCTCTCTCATAAGCTAAACAGAACTGATCCATCATATCTTAGCTTACTTGATAAAAACAATGAGGTGATCTATAAAAACATAAATAAATAAACGATGAGCACACCCACCCAAATATCTGACCTGGTGCATTAAAAGCTGAGTATCTTGGGTCATGAGAAAAGGTTTAGGGAACATTGATCTTCGCAATTTTTCAGAAGGCAATAGCAATAGTACTTAGACTTACATATCATTTCATATTCCTTTACAGCACTTTCTGGATGGTTTTCAACATCAGCATATTGTCCCCAACAATCTAGGTTCTCATTTTACCAACCTCAGGAAGGATGGAAGGCTAAATCACTCTGGTTCTCATTTTACCAACCTCAGGAAGGATGGAAGGCTGAATCAATCTTGAGCCCCATTGGGATTGAAGTCCTGGTAATGGGAAGATCTAGCCTGCGATACTGCATTCTAACCACTGCACCACCAGGGCTCCTTAAGATGCAAGTTTTCAATCATAAACTTAATGTGATGGAAAGCCTAATAGTTTGTATTGGTTAAGGAAGGAAGGAAGGAAGGAAGGAAGGAAGGAAGGAAGGAAGGAAGGAAGGAAGGAAGGAAGGAAGGAAGGAAGGAAGGAAGGAAGGAAGGAAGGAAGGAAGGAAGGAAGGAAGGAAGGAAGGAAGGAAGGAAGGAAGGAAGGAAGGAATCATTGTTGCATTTGAGATTATACTGTCTATCATTAATTCTCCCAAATCTTGTTTCTTCTCTGGGATCCTTGATGCTTTCTGAGCTTGGGTGGTTTTCTTGAAGAAATCTCATTAGTGCTAGCAAGAAAATCATCAGAGAGCATTAAGGGGATCACTTCAACCTTGAGTAACAAATATCCTGTTTCTCCTGTATATTCCCTCCTCAGCTCACTGACACATTCATGAGTAGGACCATGAGGGCAAGCTCATCCAATTGGTTCCATTGCTGTTAATGGTGTCCAAGTATATCCTTTCTTCCAGTTTTGCAGCTTGGACATCACAATGAGCCCTGTGTTGGATGATCCTGGCTTGGGGATGCTTTACATTCATTTGCCTTATTTTTTTTTCTTTTTGCACCTGCAGTTTTTGATCCTAATCTTACATTGCATTTTGTTTGTTCCAGAACTACAAGTTCACCTGTCTTGGGCCAGAGAAGTGCATGGAATCCAATGCTAGCTCAATTCAAATGCAAGGGGATTCTGATTATTTCATCAACCATCTTGGAGTCCCGGCTTTGCAATTTTCATACCAAGATTCGGCCATGTTAGAGGTAAAAACATACTAAACCAATCTTATTTCATTTTTCAACATTATGACTAAATTTCTAGACCAGTGAAACACTGTGGACATAATATATCTCATACTTAGACTTCAGCAAGGCATTTGACAAAGTAGACCAGTGGATCTAAAGTAGATCTTGAAAAGTTAGAAAAAAATGGGATAGATAGCATCATCATCAGATGGATTTGTAATTGTCTGACAAATGGTGCTCAGCAAGTAGTCCTTAATGGGTCTACGTCTACATGGAGGGAAGTAAGCAGTGGGATACTCTTCAATATCTTCATAAATGACTTAGATGAGGGAACAGAAAGGGAGCATATCTAATTTGCAGTTGATACTAAACTGGCAAGAATACCCAACATCCTAGATCAGTGGTCGTCAACCGGTGGGCCGCAGCCCACTGGTGGGCCATGAGAACATTTTGGTGGGCCACAGAGAAATCTCACCCCAAGAGCACCCCCCCAAAGCAATTAATCCAGGCTTCACAGAAACACAAGGCTATGCCACCCACATGGCCCATGGGAACTCTCCCCACCCACTCACTCCTTACCCAGAAAACTTACCAGCTAAATTGCTATTTTTCCTTTTTCAGACCATCATCTGGTCTCTGTGCTGGGAGATTTAGATTAGCTAGGAAGCAGAAAATGGTTGGATTTCTTGCTTTCTAGCTAGTCTTTAGATCTTCGGCTCTGCTTTTAAGTAGAGCCGAACTTCCCTTAGGACTGAAGGTTTGCTTGCAAGCAAAATCAGTGCAAACTCACGGCAAACAAATTTGAGAGACTGAGCTGGCCGATGGCAGATAGATAGATCACTGAGTGATTCTGTGAGCGACTCAATCTGCCTGCTTTGCCTGATTTTGGGTAAAAGTTGCTCTTTTTTAAAATAAAAAATTCAATATT
Source organism: Notechis scutatus (assembly GCF_049901735.1). Lineage (NCBI taxonomy): Eukaryota > Metazoa > Chordata > Lepidosauria > Squamata > Elapidae > Notechis > Notechis scutatus. The sequence goes on from NC_142012.1 coordinate 155,503,033, forward strand.
TACATGCATGGTGTGTTGTGAGTTAATTTTGTGAGTTTGCTTGCAAACAAATTTTATGTGACAGACTGAGCTAGCCGATGGCAGATAGATAGATCTCTGAATGAATCTGTGATTCTGTGAGCAACTCAATCTGCCTGCCTGCTTTGCCTGATTTTGGGTAAAAGTTTCTCTTTTTTTATAAAAAAATCAATATTTACATGCATGGTGTGTTGTAAGTTAATTTTATGAGTTTGCTTGCAAGCAAATTTTATGTGACTGACTGAGCTAGCCAATGGCAGATAGATAGATCACTGAATAAATCTGTGATTCTGTGAGCAACTCAATCTGCCTTCCTGCTTTGCCTAATTTTCGGTAAAAGTTTTTACCAAAAAGTTTTTTACCAATTACCAGCAATCCTTGATCTCTCTCTTGCCTTCCCAGCAACTAGGAGAGATGATCAAGATGTTTTCATCTGTATTTTTTAAATAACATGTGGTGAAAGCTAATCAAGGATGTCTCAAGGTCCCATCTCATTTATGCATAACTGGAAAAATGAATCTAGGATTAAAGGGCAAGTCTAAATGGGGCTGTGGGAAGAGAGTGGATACTTAAAATGCCTTAAAAACAATATGGCTGCTGTTTGATACAGACTATTAGAAGTAGATCAGGCACAGACAAGTTGGTTGGTCAGTTCCTATTGCAATCAATGGATCAATGCTTGGTTCTCACTAATGAGAGTTAGTTTGAGATAGTAGTTAAGATGTTGGCCTAGAAACTAGGAGACTGTGAGTTCTAGGCCTGCAATAGGCATGAAAACTGGCTGAGTGAGTTCAGGCCAATCACTGGAAACTGAGAATTCTAGTCCCATCTTTGGCATGAAAGCTGGCTGGGTGGCTTTTGGCTGATCACTGTCTCAACTCACCTCACCTTAACTCAAAGGGTTATTAAAGGGAAAATAGGAGGAGAAAGGAGTATTAGGTATATTTACTGCCTTTAGTTGCTTAAAATAATAAAGGAGGAATAAAAATTAAATAAAATACAGTTCAGTGTGAAATATTTATTTATTTATTTATTTATTTGAATGTTTGTTTGTTTGATTGATTGATTTCTATAGATGCCTATCTCAGCAAAAAACTCTGGGCGGCTCACAATTCAAAAACATGTATTACAATTAAAATCTTTTTTTTTTTTTTAAACAAGTTTTATTAATTTTTTTCAAAACACACAAGTCGTCATTATCCATTACATATTTAAACCTTTTTCCATTATAAATTTAACAAGTCAGATAAACTATAATTCTGTTTTAAACCATTTCCATATAAACATACAAAAACCTCTTATCCATTTTTCTTTCTTTCTCTTTACTCTTATTCCATTTTATTATTATTATTTCATCTATTTCTTTCTGACTTAGTTACCATTATTCTCATTCTATATTTCTGCAAGGTTTCATTAATTCTCCCCCCCCAAAAAAACATATATACACAACACACAAAACATAAAAAAGATCTTTTTGGAAAGTAACTTGGACCCAGGTATTTCTTTCTTCATGGACTTCAACTGTATTCATACTCATCTTACATATCATTACTTATTTTATTTACCATTCTAAATCTTCTATATTAACTTCTCCCCATATTCACTCTTTTTAATTCTATCTTAATTAATCATCTTAATTTGAGTCATTATATTTGTATCTTTTGTCCATTCTTTATTGTACCTTTGTCTCATTCCTTATAAAAAAAAAAAAAGAAATTTCTCCTGAAATCACTAATCAGAGTATGATGCCTTTCTATCTCCCGACTAAATTAATCAAATTAATCTTTAGAATACCCAATCCGATTTTGCTTGGTACATTCTAACTGAATAATACATCCAAAATAATTAAATACATAGTTAAACAATAGATCTAAATATTAAAAACAAATACTATAATGAAAATTTTATAATAACATCAATCCCATAATCTTATTAAACTCTTTAATTAAAGCTCAATATTCTAAATCTCCCCTCATATTATATTTTAAAACCAATCATTATTAACATTTCAACATTTTAATCTCTTATCAACTCTTAAGCCATTTAAGTTTTCTATTTCTAATACAATACTACCATATCATCTTATGTACCTTGCAAAATCTCTTTGAAGAAATTATACTTATCCTTTATCCCTAAAAAAATTCCTTTTTTCCCATTTAATTTCAAAACTTTGTAGCTTTTCTCCACCTTTTCCTTTCTTTCTTCTCCCAACAAATCTTTCTACCCCCTTCTTCTAGCCTCTGCCTTACTGGCTTCTCTTCTCTGTCGTATTCCTCTTCCCTTTTGTTTACCATCCTTATATTGATTTTGCACCTTGTTTTTCCCTTTCTTAAATGTTTTTTAAATCTTAAGTCCTTTATTTCTCTTCTCTTCCTCTTCCTTCCCTCTTGGTCGAGTTCTGAGATTTATTAAAGATGGTTTCCTCTCCTTCTTCTTCTTCTGCTGTCTTCATCTGCTGCAATGTTTGTTGATAGTTAATAAGCGCCATTTCTAAAAAAAGGAAGGCTTCTTTCAAACCAGCTTTACCATTTTTTTTTGCTTGCTCATAATCTTTTCTCAGTTCCTCAATAGAAGGAGCCATTATAAATCTTTTCTTTTCTCTTACAACAGTCAGAATATTCCAAAGGAAAAATAAGACAATCCCAAAGTTATCAGTCAGTCCAAACCAAGACAGAGTTCCCACTCTCTCCTCCTAGGGTAGTATCAATCAGAGAAAAGAAAGTCCAAATCTGTTTCTTAAAATCTTATTGCAATATATTTTAGTCTTTCAATCCTTAAGGCATCTCCTCCAACAAAGTCTTAGCATACAAATATTTTTTTAGTCCTCTCTTTTCCCACTCATCGCTTAAAGCCAGTTTTCACCTAAAAAAATAGATTTCTTAATATTCACTTTTTATTCCGTAGAAAAAGAGGGTAAGCTATCCTTTCAGCACCATTAAACTGCCGCTTTTTTCCTCTTCTCGAAGGTATCATTCAGAAAGTCATACTTTTCAGGAATTTTGTTAAATATGTCTTAGAGTCCTAGGAGCCAAGAAAAACTTTCTCCTTTCAAGCACTTTCTCCACTTCCTCCTGCGCATTCTTACCCGGCTGCCAGCTTCTTTGTGGCGGCCATTACGGACCGCCGCTGCACCGTCCTGGGAAAAGGGGTTCTGCCGGCCGGGAGGGGTCTGCAAAACCCCAAACCCTTCTCCGGATCCCCTACCTTCAGCTGCCCCTGCAGGGCAGCCTAGCTCCACCCGCCTGGGTCGGAGCCCCAAAAACGGCTAGCGCGGCGGGGATCACGCAGCCGCAAATCCCTGCCGCCGCGGAAGCCGACAAACCGGAAGTCCACAATTAAAATCTTTAAAATGTTTTAAAACAACAAAAACCAGTAAAAAAATCCATTAAGACGTCTAACGTTTGCTTTAGTGTCAGTAAAAGGTATACAGTTTAAGGAAGATATGGTCCCGCTATGAAAAGCAAAATTTATTTTAAGACTCAGGATCATATTCAGGACTCAGAGCTCCACACAAATAGCCATCCAGAGATGTTAACCGTGATGGAAATAAATAAGCACATAGTGCCTGGAATTCACAGTATAAATGGAAATCTATTTAAAGGTGTTTCCTTAAAGACATTTAAGCCAGAAGCAACCAAAAATTTGTTTTTTTCAATATTGGCATTCTCTGCATGTGTAGACTTCTAAAATGTTGCAGTAATGGCCATATTGTCTGGAGAAATTTGGAAGTTAAAGTCCACAGATTGGGAGGATAACCAGAAGGAGATCACTAGACATTAGTTATTAAACTGCATCATCTGGTGCTTCCTCCATATTTCTTACAATATTAAAAGGAAAGTGTATAATTTACTTTCTTAGCATGTAGAAAGTTGCCAAGTCAGTTGCTGGCACTTCTTGCAAAAAAATAAAATAAATCCTTCCTGAAGTTCAACAAAGATTGTATGACTTTGGCATTATTTCATTTAAAATATTTCCTTGTGTAAATAGGTGTCATGAGTAAACATCAAAACTGGGAATATATCTTTGATAAGGTGTTCTAAGTCCCGTCATTGTCCTTAAGGAAAATTGTTTTATTTTTTGGGGGGGGGGGAGTGGGGGGAGGTGCTTTCATTTTTGGAATTATCTGCCAAAATAAAGCAGGATCTTGGAATCCATTCGGTGTTGGCATCTGCACTACTAATTTGCTAATAATTAAATTTCACAAAGGCAGCACTGTCTCTGGATTTGCCAAAAATTACAGTGATTCTTTCTTTTATTTCTCCCCTCCCCACATTATTTAATAAGAAATGGTTCTGCTAATTGAAATGTCCTGTCGTTGGTATATTTTATTTTTAGCAAAAAGACTTTTCAATTTGTGAAACACTGTTGCACCAATTAGGGAAATCATTCTGCTTTAGATTAAATACAAGGCGAAGGTTGTCATAAAAGAAATGGAAAAGCAGATGTTCCATGATTAAGTGTGCAATGTTTATGACAGGCTTGTGGTCCAAGGCTCATTTCTTCTGTCACTTAACAGCTGGTCTACACAGCTTCTGTTTCAGAATTGGTACTATGTAGGGCATAGGTGAGAATTGGAAGGCTTCAACTTCATCAAAGGAGGAATTTTTTCCTGTAGCATCTATCTTGATTGAGAATCTTGAGAATCTTGACATGACAGATGCAAGCAGGGCTTTTATGACATAAAATAGTACATTAAAGAATTCTAAAAGCAATATATAATTTTCATTCATTCATTCATTCATTCATTCATTCATTCATTCAGAGCCAACCAGTTGGTTAGAAGATGGACTTTAAAGATGGATTAAAAAAAATCTTTCTTCCTTCCTTCCTTCCTTCCTTCCTTCCTTCCTTCCTTCCTTCCTTCCTTCCTTCCTTCCTTCCTTCCTTCCTTCCTTCTTTCCTTCCTATCTATCTATCTATCTATCTATCTATCTATCTATCTATCTATCTATCTATCTATCTATCTATCTATCATATATCTGTCTATATCAGGACTGTCAAACTTGTGGCCCATGGGTTGGATATGTTATGCTCTGGCCATGCCCCACCCAGTTTAGCATATATGTATATATATACACAGTATATATGCCTATCATGTCTGTCTGTCTGTGTCTGTCTGTCCGTCTGTCCGTCCATCCATCCATCCATCCATCCATCCATCCATCCATCCATCCATCCATCCATCTATCTATCTATCATCACCTTCAGAGTGCTGGAGGCATTTCTATGTGACAAGGAGTTCACACATGAGAGTAAAAATGTGATATCAGCTCTTCACAGCAGCCTTCATACCACACTTAATGTCTCTGGTGGCAGCTAACTTTGGCAAGAAATTTCTTTCTCTGGAGTGTACAAGGATTTTCATAATCCCCAACTAGTGTTGTCTTGACCTTAAATAGATTTGGAGGGCTCTGGGTTAATGAAAGCTGTGTTGGAATGCCATTTTGGAGAAGTATGTGGTTCCTAATTTAACTCATTCTTCAATGGTTCTGGACAATTCAGATGAGTCTACTTCCCGGGACCATAAAGGATCCCACTTAGGATTTGAATAAACAGGCAGGTATTTTTAACCTGAGGTAAGATGAAAATGGATAAATATAACACAGGCCATCAGTGACTAGATTCATGCTGGCAGGTGTAGTAGATCAATGCAGTATATCTTTAGCAGAATGAAAATACCATAGCTTGTGATCAATTTAATGATAATAAGAAACTCAGCCCTGGGAGAATATTACATCTGTCCCATAAAAGTCTAATAAACAAATATATTGTAGTAGTTCAATGCCAAGAAAGATCTTTTTAGTATCTGCTGTTTAAGAATATGGCTTCAGTTGTCTTACCATAAGACCTCTCCTGGATATCTTATATCTGCAATTATATCTGAAGCTGTTCAGAATGATAAAATAATGTGGTCATGCTAATAGCACCTTTCTCCAAGTAGTTAATTAGTATGGAATGAATGGAGGAAAAAGCCAATTGTTTTCTATTGTTCAAGTAAGGTTTTTAAAAGATTTCATCTTTAAAAAAAAGAATGTTACTGGCATAATTGTTTTTGAAGACCTAGTATTGATATTTTGGGAAAAGGCTGATACTTTAAATAATTTGTCTGGACTTATCAGCATAAAAGTAAGTTAAAAGTAGCAAAGGGAGTGATTGCATTCATTTATCAACTTAGTACATGTTCAAAATTCCCAATTTTCTACCGCATATTCTGTTTAATTATGCTGTACAAGTCTTTGGAATCATTTCTAAGTACTGGAGCATGTGACATTTCAAACACAGCACCTGTTTGCCATTCTTTAAATAGCCATTCTTTAAATAGCCACATCAGCCATTGGATCGCATCATTCAGGATCACATAGTAGCTGTGGAGGGTAGCCATGAATTCCCAAAAGACTCAACTGCTTTAAAGACTTGCAGACAAGTGCTGAAAAGCTGACAGCCAGGGGTGGGATTCTACAGGTTTGCACCTATTCGCTAGAACCGGTTGTTAACATTCTAAGCAGTTCGGAGAACTGGTTGTTAGAAGAAATTACTGGCCTAATCCTGTAAAGGGAGGCAGGAAGGAAACATTCTGGTGTTGCTTACAGAAACTGCCTCTCCATTAACCCTTATTACATTCTTGGCAGGACTAGACTTCCTTTCAGCATCCCCACAGTCATGAGAGGCCAGGTGAGGAGATGCGTGCCTCGATGTGAGTGATGTTGAGTTGGCCACGCCCAGCCAGTCAAATGACCACCAAGCCACACCCACCAACTAAGTCACGCCCACAGAACCGGTTGTTAAAAAAATTGAATCCCACCCCTGCTGACAGCCCTGTTCGAGACCTGAGCACTACACAATGAGTTCCCATTACTTGCCCCAGCTCCTGCCCGCCTATCTGTTCAAAATCATACAAATGTGAGTAGATAAATAGATACCACTTCTGTGGGAAGATAATATAGTCATACTGACCACAGGACCTCAGAAATGTCTTTGGACAATTCTGGCTGCCTCGGATTGAGAAACAGAGATGAGCAGTTCCCTCTAGAGTTGAACATGACTGGATAGAGGAAATCTTTACCTTTACCTTTCTAGGCCCATGCTCCTATAGGCATACTGGTGAGGCTATTCTTTTTTCCTACAGTTGATCAAGATTCTATATCTCCCCACTCATTTGTTTGCTGGTCAAATAGAGTTACTTACACAAAATACTCAACTGCAATCTCCCATTTATTATTATTTTTAAACAGTATTATTATTATATTTTTTTAAAAGGTATGGAGATTTCTCTTTCTCTTTTTGCTTTCCCTATAATGGTGAATGACTTTTCAGTAACTATAAGCAGATTTAGGATTAGCAGCTATATTAGAGAGCACTATTCATATGTCTATGGAGATTCTCAGTCATCCAGGTAATGGCTCCCTCAAAGGTGCTTTTTCAAAGGGCCCCTTTTCCTTGAAGACATTTTGCTTCTTCAGTTCTGACTGAATGGTGGAAGATGGAAAATTTATATTTTTTGCAATAACCTGGTCCTTTACACTCTGGGAGTTACTATTCAGATGACCCTGAGGGCACATATAAACCTCCTGGTGGCCTCAACGACTTTCAGAAGGAGTGCTAACAACACATGACTGCAAGAAATATAAATCCTTCCACCCTCCACCATTCAGACAGAACAGAAGAAGCTTCTTGAATGAGAAGCGAAATATCTTTAAGGAAAAACAGTCCAGTTGCCCCTTGAAAAAGCACATGTGGGAGAAAATTATTCTTATGTTTCCTCTTATCCCTGGTTTGTTGAAGGTGGGAATAGGAAAGGAGCAGATTTTTTGAAAGAATTGTAAAATTGTAATTGCCTCACACTGGAATTCAAGATGTACTTCTATTTGGAACTGGAGTTCTGTCCCTCTTCTTGAGGTTAATAGAGACTAGTGCACTGAAGAATAGCTGAAAGAGGAGAGAACCTTAGGATTTTATTGTGTTGAGAAAGAGGAGGAAGCATCAGAATATACTGACATTGATTATGCTGATGGCTACCACTGTCGGTTTTAAAGGGATAGGAAAAAATACGCAAAATAAGCCATTCATAGTTACTATTCATGATGAACCAAAGATGGCTTTCAAAAAGGCAACTGTACTTTCTTTTTTTTTCTTTGAAAATGTTCCACTTCTCATCCTAGAAGTTTCCTCAGTTCAGAATGGAAGAAGCTTCTTGGATGAGAAGAAAAACATTGTCAAGGGAAAAAAAATATCAAAAAAGTCCAGTTGCCTTTTGGCAAAAGCACTTTTGGGACAACCATGATCTGGATAATTGAGAAATTCCATAGATATTCATGACGACTGCTTACTACTTCATATTTACAAGGAATTAACTTGAATACTGGCTATATGGAGCAACAGATGAAGATAATAACTCCATTCCTGTGCATGTTTTTCAGCTTGGATAAGTCTTTGGACTGGTTTAAGAGTGCTTATTTCATTTCATTTCACCTCATTTGATTTCATTTACTTAGCCAACAATACCGTTCTACAGACTTTTAGCATCGATGAGTGTTGTGTCATTTTGTTTGCATAACCGTAGGCGCATACTGTCTAAACATCAGAAATGAAAGGACTGATGACAAAGGCTTGTGAAGCCTCCAAAATACACCCACACCCACTGAAGTACTCTTTGGCATTTAGATATTGACACAGCAGCATAAGATTCAGATTTAAGAAGATTTAATCAGTTTAGAATGTGGCCCTTAATCAAATATGTCATTTATAGAGGATTTAGAAACTTTTTGAATATATGTTATTTTCTTGCTCATATCTGATTTCCTGGAATTACAGTGGCCTTTTAGATAGCGGAAGTATTTGGAAAGATTAAGAAAATGTTATTGGTTGCTTAGTTCAAAAGAAAAAAATATATATCAAAATATATGTGGCAAAACAAACATAAAATCATGACTTGACTGAAATTTTGCCAGACGTTAACAGAATATGGAGTTTTATCAAAAAGCAGCACCTCTCTCATAGAGAGATCTGTTCAGTGCATACTGTAATATATTAAAATATATTAAATATAATTAAATATTTAATATAATATATTAAAATATATTAAATGGCAAATAGAGCTGCCCTCCCAAATTACTAGAGCATATAGATAGTATCTTTTTTATAAGTTATAGAGTATTGTATTTATTTATCTACTCTGGAATGAATTGCTACAAAGATTATGTTGTCTTCTCTTTCTTTCATCTCACAAAAACCAAGCTCTCATAAAATTCCAAAATCCAACATACAGATAAATACACACACTTTTTTTTAAGTGCAAAGGAATATTTAGAGATTGGAGGGATTGAAGACATAGGAGTTTAAGGCAAGTGTTCAACCATTGTAGCTGATTATTGTTTGGTTATATACCATCAACTGGTTGTTGAATCTTAGCAATCACAAAGCTGCACTTTCTTCTAGATCAGGGCTCTCCAACCTTGGCAACTTTAAGACTTGTGGACTTCAGCTCCCAGAATTCCTCAGCCAGCTCTGTTGAAGTCCACAAGTCTTAAAATTGCTAAGGTTGGAGACCCCTGTCCAGTGGTGGGATTCAGCCAGTTCCCACCACTTAGGGAGAACCGGTTGTTAACTTTCTGAGCAGTTTGGTGAACTGGTTGTTGGAAGAAATCATTAGGGCAGAGAACGGGTTGTTAACTTATTTGAATCCTATCACTGCCCCTGTCCCAGATGACTTTGCCTTTTGGATGCCCCAATAGTGTACCCACTGCCATTTTTTGATCTTTTTCAGGGAAAGATAATCCCAATTGGATTTGGAATTGTGTCTTTCCTATTTCAAAAATAATGGTTGGTTTATATAAACTATAAAAAAGAACTGAATATTCATTATTATAATCCTCAGTGTTAAAGTCTCCCATAATCTAAAGAAGGCTTGCAAAATAACCAATAGTTTTTCTCAGAGATTATTTATTCATTATTCACCATTTTTATTCTGTCCATTTATAACAATGCTTAGTTCATAAGGTGACATATTTTGTTCTGACTTAGTATGACAGATAGCTCAAGATTACAGCTGCTATTACTTTGTTTTTAGAAAATACTATGCTTTGCAACCTCTAAAAATGAAGATGGATTTCCCCTATGGTACTTTTGTCATTTATTAACAAAAGATTTGAGATCAAGATAAAGAATTTTATAGCAGCTGTCCAAATTCTAACAATGTAAAGTTTTCAGGACATTTATTTTTACCATCCAAACAATAAAAGTTGTTTTCCATATCTTCTGTTAAACATTAAGTGCTGTTCCTTCTAAAACAAGGCATAAAATTTCGCTACTGTTATATTTCAGGGCTACTGGCAAATTCTTTAATGTCACAAGATCATAAGTTTTAAAAATCAGAGATCAGCATTTTAGAAATCCTATTCAAAGGGAAGAATCTTAGATTAAAATGCTTGGATGAATTTTGATTATTATTGGAGATTACATCCTTTTCAGAGGAAATCCAGAATGATTGTTATTTGTTATGAAATATCTGGCCCTTTTTGAAAGTAACCTTCCAACTTCCTCTGCATTCTCTGACCTATTCACACCTTTTCCCTCCAGAAAACTATGTAAGTTTTATTGCCACGTAAGGATCTAAAAACCTGAGGGGTCCTGGGTGCCTTCTTAGCTTGCTTGTTTTCTTGCAAATGTCTCATAACCCAAACTAAACACAATCATCAGTGCTAAATGTCTATGGAGATTCTCAATCATCCAGGTCATAGTTGTCCCAAAGGTATGTTTTCAAGAGTCATCTGGACTTTCTGTTTTTTCTTTGAAGATGCTTTGCTTCTCATCCAAGAAGTTTCTTCAACCTTTGGGATCAGTGGTGGGATTCAATTTTTTTTAAACTACCGGTTCTGTGGGCGTGGCTTGGTGGGTGTGGCAGGGGATATTGTAAAATCTCCAGTCAGAGGTGGTATTTGCCGGTTCTTCGAACTACTCAAAATTTCTGCTACTGGTTCTAACCCTAAGCCTAACAATGATCAACAGCCTGTTTACATGTAATCATACCTGTCTTAACAGCAGCTAGAATTGTATTTGCTCAGAATTGGAAAAGAGATAAGATATACCGATAGAGGGAAAAGTAATCAAAAAAGATTTGAATGTACAGAAATGAATAGACTAACATTAGAAATCAAAGAAAAGGAAGAATCTGGATATTACATGATGTGGGATTTATTTTATCATATCTTTTCTCTAGCTGGTGAAATAGATATATTGGATAGTACTTATATTATTCATATGGGAATGTGATTATGTTATATTGTTACATTGATAAGCAGAGTATTATTATTAATTGTAAGCACACAAAATATGTACCTTATCAACACATGATTGAAATGGAATGAATTTATTGTATGTAAAAATATAAATAACAAATTGGGGGGAGAAACAGCCTATTTACAAAAACAAAGGAAACATGGCTTTTTATATATAAAATGTGGTATATGTTTTATTTATATTATTTAAATTCTTCAGTCATATCCAATTGTGAAATATATTTTTTTTGTGGCAAAACAATGAATTAACACATGCTGCAGCTAGTTACTGGATTAATCCATTTTGAGTATTTATGAAATACACTGAACCACAAATTAATCAAAAAGTTTGGTTTGCACTACATGTTAAGCTAGAGAAAACCTAATAAAGTTCAACACTAACCATGTGTAGCTTATTATATGAAAGTGGCTGTTATGTCCATAGCTGAGCAACTAATGGGAACTCACCCTGTTGTGTGGTGTACACAGGCTGTCAGCTTTCCAGTTGACAAGCTCAGCATCTTTAACCACTGAGCCATCATGCCCCATTAATTTAATTTAATAGTCACTGCAAAAATGTCCATGGTCTGTCTGTCTGTCAATCTGTGTGTGTGTGTGTGTATGTGTGTGTGCAGGCATGTGCATACGTGCGTGCATGTTGGTATATGTTTTGGCTAAGTCCTCCTTTTGAAGTTTTGCAAGAACTCTGTATACTTTTAAGGATTCTTAGAGAAAACTCTTAGTCCTACATGCTGATTTTTCCTACATGGCTGATTTTTCATAGCAAAACTGTCTCCTTAAGTCTAACATTTCCAGCTCCCTTCCAGAAGTGGACTGAGACACATTTTATCATGCAACTTGCGTTGAGCAAATCGGATTTTAATTTGAAGCATGATTATTCATGCCTTACCTTGTGGTGTTTCGTTGCTCTCTAGATTTAAATTGTTATTTTTTTCATTAATTATATTGATATATGGAGACTGTTTTTATGCTAAGAGAAAAGCTGACCTGAGGACTTCTTTTAAAAATACTGCATGCATTCTTCATGTCATAGGTTTAAACAGGTGAATTAAATATCTGCTGATTTATTCAAATGATAGGTTAAATTTTAGTTAAGCTTTTCTTTCTTGCTTAACATGCTTGGAAAACACCCAGCCACCTTGATCAATCTATGCTTCACTGTGATGTGCAAATCCACAGAATTCCAAAAACTTGTGTGAATACAGCTTTAGTGAGGTATAGATGCTAGCATTGCACAGGATGGTACATCAGAAGTATGCTGTCAGCAGCTCCAGTCAGTTGTGCATGCTAAATGTTAAATGAGGCCATGTCTTCTCTCATCTGTAACTTCCTTTTATTGGAAAGATGGGAATCTTGTGCAAAAATCTTGCTTGTACATTAAAAAAAAGTAAAACTGTGTTAGATGAAGAAGGAAGGAGGTGACATAGCTAGCTTAAGCTAGACAAACCCAGTTTTTCCAATAGGAAATAATATTTGTAGCTCAGGGTTGAACTGTGGGGTCCTTGGTGCTTTCTCAGCCTGGTTGCATTTCTGCAGATATTTTATTACCCAACAGTTAGCGCTGATGATGTTACGTAGTTGGGTAATGAACGTCTGCAGGAAAACAACTAAGCTCAGAGAACATCAAGGATCGCACAAACCCCTTTTTGTTAGAAAACCTATTTTGTTTCTTTTTGTTCTTGGTTGTTCTCCTTTTGGGCCCTCACACTCTCTTGCACATTCCTGGAGGGATCAGATGGTTGTTGTTATCAATGAAAAATACACTCCTGTCCCCTATTGGTAGATTCAAGGTTGACTTCCCTTTCCCTTTGTAGATAAATTAGCCAGAAAGTTTTGCAATTTTATCAGTTAGAAACAGAATAGGCTGCAATACTTTAATATTGAGCCATCTTCAGGAAGGCCTATCTTCTACTAGGGATGTAATATCAAGCGCAGGAAATCAGGATTTGGTGGTAGATAAGAGTCAACAGAATTTCAGGCATGCGGGACTTAGATCTCTTGTGGACAAGAAGGCATTCAAGACTTATGATGCATTTGACCCCTCCCTTGGACTTAGCTTGGTCATCTCCTACAGTGAATAATTTACTGCTAGTTGCCTGTTGTTTGTTGATGATAATGGGGTGGGGCTGTATAAAAATCATGCTAAATTATGTATTAAGGCTCTTGGTGGTTGGACTAGAAGACCTCCAAGATCCCATCCAACTTTGTTATTCTGTTAGTTTGATTTGTGATATAGATCCCGAGAGCACCTCTTTGTTGCTATACATAATAAACCTTTTTCAATGTCTTGCCTTGTGCGATAATTAATCCCTTTGCAACCAGGTAAAAATGATCCCAGCATATGAATCAGTCAGTCTACATTTGGTCAACACAAAGATCCTGGCCTTCCTTGTGGCTGCATTGAACGGAGAGGTTCAGAGCTGATTGTCTCATCCTCATCTCATCTGAATGCAAAATGAACCCTCAATAGGATTAGCAGGTTTTCAGAACACATATTTCACTCTTTTCTCATTTGGATCAAATGAAAGCCAAGGCTGCTACTTTGTGTAAAGGATTTGAAAACTTCAATCCAGAATGTTTCCCAGGCTAAACAAAGCTCACAGCCCAGATCCAAAGGAATGCTTGCTGTGATCAAACAACATGAATTTGCACCACAGGAATGACTGAGGCTTTAGCCCCTTGGTGGCTTGACAAAGTAATGAAGTGCCCTTGCATTGCAGCACTTTTTAAACATTCAACATTTTAATCTATGCAACAATTAATCAGAATTACAAGAAGTGATAAGGATGTAGCCATGAAAGAGCTAAGCATAAAAAACAATATATGATTCTGGACTCAAATTGATTAAGACTCAAAAAGAGTACTACGGCATCCTAAAATAAAACTCATTCATTTTGAGTATCCACTCCCTACAGTCACAGAACACTTGGAAAGTGCCTTAAGGGCTTCACATTTTTTCCTTTCATCTCTAGAAATTAAGAGATAGTATCCTATGTGATGATCTTTCCAGATTCAATCCACACCCAGGCCTATTTCCAATGGATTGTTGCATCAGATTTATTAGACCAGACATGGATATTTTATGGCCCTTGGGCTACATCTGGCCTTTTGCCTGTCCCTGTTAGGCCTATGTGGATTGCTTTTATTTTAAAGGCAATATGTATGTATGTATGTATGTATGTATGTATGTATGTATGTATGTATATATATGGTATTCAGCTTTGTTCGGGTATTTTTGCATGTCATTATAGTTGTGCTTTTAAAGTTGTAGCAACGTTTCGGCAGAATCTCAGCTGCCATCATCAGGCTTCTGTATAGTGTTCATCTGTGAGTCAGACTTTCACAGCCGTTTCTGTTTTAAATTTGGTGGTAGCCTACTGCTGTGCCAGAAGGGATTTTTTTTTTCATCCTGATTGGTTGGGAGTCTTGGTCTGTGTTTATTGGTCTTGGAGTTTGCTGTGTTCTGCTTGATTGGTGTTTCTAATATCTTCTGTCTGTTTTGTAGGTTTGTTTTTTTTTGTCTTGATTGGCTGGCAACATTGTGTTTCCTGTATTGGAGGCTTTTAGTGCGGCTTGGCTCCGAGTAAACCGATGGCTATCATTTATTAGGAAGCTAGGTTTCATCTGGGTACCTGGTTGAGGTGTGTTTGAGCTGGAGGTATCAGGGGGGTCTGTTTGTGCCCAGGTGTTTGCCTGGCTTGTGGTGTGGATATTTTTTTGTTTGTGAGTGCAGGCTTCCAGATAATTGACAGTCTGGTGGAGTCATCTCTTCTATTCATGCTTTCAGGTCTTTTTTCAATCTCTATGGCCTGATGTGATGGGCTTGCGAGTTCTTTTGTTGTGGTATCCTGGGTCCTGCATCACACAACCCATTACCCAAGTCGTTAAAACACGAGAGGCTAATGGAAAAAAGATCACTACAAAACAAACGACCCAGGAGATTAGAGCACAAGATCCAGGATATCTCCACAACAAAACTCACAAGGCCATCACACAGCCCATTATACCAACATCAACTCCATCAACCAACCAAGAGGCAGCAGCGCAGCCAACCAGCCCAGCACACCAGCCCCCCCCCACCAGTATTTATAGAGAGATGGCAACTCTGATCACACACTGCTTGCACTGGAATGAAGCCGAAAGCACCAGCCTGAGGATGGCGAGTGGGACCTCGCCGAAACATTGCCAAGATACTCTTAATCTTACACGGGAAAAGACCCGAACACACCTAGACCTACATACCTGTACCCGTGAAAATCTATGAAAACAAAATATATATATATATATATATATATATATATATATATATATATATATATATATATATATATATATATATATATATATATATATTACAAATATATAAATATATTTTCCCACGTCATTATAGCTGTGCTTTTAAAGTTGTAGCAACGTTTCGGCAGAATCTCATCTGCCATCATCAGGCTTCTGTATAGTGTTCATCTGTGAGTCAGACTTTCACAGCCGTTTCTGTTTTAAATTTGGTGCTAGCCTACACTATGCCAGAATGGTTTTTTCTTCATCCTGATTGGTTGGGAGTCTTGGTCTGTGTTTATTGGTCTTGGAGTTTGCTCTGTTCTGCTTTGATTGGTGTTTCTAATATCTTCTGTCTGTTTTGTGGCTTTTTTTTTTTTTGTCTTGATTGGCTGGCAACATTGTGTTTCCTGTATTGGAGGCTTTTAGTGAGGCCGCACTAAAAGCCCTATTGGTTCAGGTCTCCACAACATTTCCACTGTTTCATGTGTTCATCTGGGAAAATTAACTGCCTATCCCTGTATTAAACAAGCCATAAAACTGTCTTAAAACTTGAATGTTTTCCTGAATGCTGCTATGTGTTTTACTGGACCAGCCAATGGATTATGAACAGAACCACAGCAGTCACAGCAAATACGGGGCAGCAAAATCTTTACTGATAATGTTGCTTCATTTGTTACATTCATCCAATAATACCCACACCTAACTTAGATCTGGATTGCAAAAATCTAAGAAACTAATATATCCTATCAAAGAGCCACTTTCCTTTTGGTGCCATCTAGTGGTCATCTGGATTTTTGCAGCTCGGATCTGGTAGCACTAAACATACATGAAACACAAAAATCCCAAATGTTTGAGTGTATAGACACAGGATTGCTGAATACTTTTAATTTTTGAAAAGTTTGAATTTCCTTATGACTTCTGAGTGAGGACTATAATAAAGAGGTTGATGTTAAAACCTTACAGTGAAAATTGACATGGTGCACTGCAGACTGAAATATTTTCATTTAAACATACTTTTAAAAGGGAGGGGCAAAGCCATAAGGGAACATACATTGTCACTTCTAGCAGCAGATAACAACTGACAGCTTTGAATAGTAATGGACGAGAAACAGCAGGCAGTTGTAGCTATAGAGACCTTTATGAAGATCATGACTATTCCAGTAATTCAGTCTCTCTGCCACTCCTCCCCAATGTATTGCTCATGAAATCATCCCATCCAACATTAATGGCAAGATTCTAATGAAATATAATAACAGTGCAATCTCATCTTGCAAACCAAATGATGAACATTGCTTCATCATCACTACCTTTAGGGATGTTTTTGGCCGTGTTATTAACACCCTAAGTGGAAAATGAAAACCAAACTCAAGATATTGCTGAGCTATCTTTAGATCAAGAGGGGATATTCTTTTTACCCTCTTTCTTTTTTCTTTTCTTTTTTTACATGTTTGCCTTTTCTTCTTCAGGGCAAGCGTGTGTTCACCAAATACCTGGTTAATTGCAGACTACCAGCTGTTTGGTAGACTAATGATTAATGGTGTGTTTTTGTTTTTTGTTTTGCAATAAGTAGATGTATATTAGATGTTTGATGACTAGCAGACAGACATTTGGCTGGGAGGGTTTTACAGTTTGCAGAATTCAGCCAAAAGACCCCCCCCCCTCTGGATTGGATCTTTTAAAGCTCAAATGCTGGCTTTTCATACTCTGGATTATGACTGTTCAGGACCCTCAAAAAATGAACAAAGGATTTAACAAAGACTCCCTTGAATCCTTCAGCCACATCCTTTTTTCCCCTCCCTCTAAAATGCATGGGGTTCAGAGCATTCAGCTAAACCTATGAAGTGCCATCCCAGCAAGACCTACTGCATGACTGCTGGCTGGTGCCAATTCACAACCGGCAAGCCAGTTAAACAGCACAATTGTTAGACTCAGTCAATCATGAGTTTCGTTGCTGGCTCCTAAATTTAGAAGTCATTTTAAGAACTCTCCAAATGGAGAGGAAAGACAGAAAGAAAGCTTGCTATGACGACTAAAGTCCATCATTAAAATAAGCTCCATCGTATTCATTTTCTTTCCCCCCCCATGTCCCTTTTCAGAATTTCACTGAAAAGAATCACTGCCAGTTCCTAGATTTAGAAGAACACCACAGGATGAAAGAAAAACTAGGGGCCACCTAGGAGTCGGCTGCCACAACCTCTATGGAAGTTTTGCTGCCCTGTTGTTAATCTTTCTTTTGAGAGCTAAGCCTTTTCTCTCTCTGAATCAAGAAGGGCTGAGTGCAGCCACAGCACCGATAATAGGCAGTAAACAATGTTTAGCTGTGGGACAAAATTGGATGCATCTGACTAGAGGCCCATCTCACAGCAGAGTTCTGCTCCTTCAAATACACAGGTGGCAATTGACCTAAATTGCTAACTGATTTTATTTGGAATTACCTGTAGACTTTGTTCTCTTTTTATTTTTTTTATCTTTTTGGGGGGGTCAGCCTGAACAGTTTTCTTTATAAAATTCTGAAAAGTGCCACCTCTTTCTTCTAAAAGAACTTCTCAGCTATTTTCTGTCTATCAGAAGCATCAGAGTAATATTAGGGTAATTTATAGATGGGTTTTCTTTATTAAAACACTGGAGCTCAACTCTCTTAAGCCTGACCTAAGTCACAAACCAAGGGTGCAAAGGTGAATGACTTTCTTTTGGCCAGAAATTTTCTTTTTAATTTATGTGGCAACCAAAGGCTACAGAAGGCCTAAACTGTTGGTGCTTATTTTTAGAAATAATGGAAGGAACAAGCAGTTTTCTTAAAATGTGGAGAGATTTGTCCCTTAATTCCCTCCTCCAAAATGATCTGATTTCTGAAGTCTGAGGATCCCAGAGTGGTTAGAGTACAGTACTGCAGGCCACTTCTGATGACTACTGGCTGCCTGCAATTTGGCAGTTCAAATCCCACCAGGCTCAAGGTTGACTCAATCTTCCATCCTTCCGAGGTGGATAAAATGAGGACCCAAATTGTTGAGGGCAATAGGCTGACTCTGTAAAACCACTTAGAGAGGGCTGTAAAGCACTATAAAGTAGTATATAAGTCTAGGTACTATTGCTATTAAAGAGGGCATATGTAATGGTTATCACCTCTAAAGCCTTACATGGTACAGAATTGGTCTACTTGTGACACCACCTGCTTTCAGGAAAGTCTCCTATCTCACATTGCCTCTTCAGTGAAAAAATGTCATCTTATAGGATGTGGGTGACTTACCTTCTTCTTCCTATTTTTGTCCCCACCCACCCAACATACAGCTGGCCTTGATCTTGAAGGCCATCAAGCAAGACTATACCCTTTTTATTACAGAAATGGAAATAAAACCAAGTACGGGACAGCAAATAAAAACCACAGTAAAAACCATAAATATAAAAGTGGTCTAATCAAAATGTGATCTATTTTACAAACATTAAAAGAAAGCTTCATGAAGAAAAACGAGGTCACATTTATAGCAGCCTCAAATAAAATTGATCTAGATCAGTGGTCCCCAACCTTTTTTGTGCCAGGGACCAGTTTCACGCTGAAACACTTTTTCAAGGACCGGGGGAGGGGGGGAGTCCGAGTTTGGTGGTTTGCTTGCAGACGTTTCATTACCTGACTAGGTAACATCTGATGTTGTTACCTAGTCAGGTAATAAAACGTCTGCCAGCAAACCACCAAGTTCAGGGAGCGCCAATGCCTCCTCATTGCAACCCCGAGCGACGGATATTCTCTTCTATTGGGACATTTAAAACGAAGGGTTTCAGCTGCAGATTCAGGAACTGCGCCGGGCTGAGGAGCGCCTTCAAAACTGAGCGCTGGGCGGTGGCGGCCCACGGCTGTCTCCGCGGCTCAGGACAAGTCCCTGCAGAACGGCTGAGAAGCCCCTCTCGGCCCTGCCTCCCTCAGCCTCATCCCTTAGGTGTCTCCCTCCCTCCCTCAGCCTCATCCCTCAGGTGTCTGCCTCGTTCCTCTCTCAGTCTCTCTCTCACTCCTCCACCAGCCCAGGAAGAAACTGCTTCAAAGAAGCCAGCAGGGTGGCTTTTCCTGTCGGCGCAGCTCTTCCGAAGTGCCCGTTCACCCCCACCCGCCGCCCACGGTTCAATCCAGTGCTCCGTTCTGCCTGCCTGCCTGCCTGCCTGCTTTTGTTTCTGGTTGTTTCGGAGCAGCTTCGGCTGAGTAAAAGAGGCGAATAGTTATTATTCTCAGCCGAAGCTGCTCCAAACAACCAGAAACGAAGGCAGGCAGGCAGGCAGAACGGAGCACTGGATTGAACCTGGATTGATTGGCGGCGGGGTGGGGGTGAACGGGCGCTTCGGGGAGCTGCGCCGACAGGAAAAGCCACCCTGCCAGCTTCTTTGAAGCAGTTTCTTCCTGGGCTGGTGGAGGAGCGAGAGAGCGACTGAGAGAGGAACGAGGTGGGAGGAAACCGAAGCCACTGAGCCGGAGAGCAGGACAGGCTTTGGTTGCTTCCTCCCCTCCCCTTCTTTCATTTGTGTCCTTGATCCCTGATCCCAGCAGCATTCACCGAAGGCGAAGAAAGCCGCCATTTTTATTTTATTTTTATTTTCTTTGCGGCCCAGTGCAAAGTGATCCACGGACCGGGACCGGTCCACGGCCCGGTGGTTGGGGACCCCTGATCTAGATGGGCGAAATCAGGGGTGGTATTCTATCAGTTCAGCAAGGTTATGCGGAACCGATAGCTCCGAGAATCATCTGTGAGTGAACCGGTTCACTCCAACGATCAGCTGTTGGGCCCACGTACCCACTCCAGCTCTACTCTGATCTTTATTTCCTGATTTTGAAACTCAGATGCTTCATGTGGCACAGTGGATTGCTGTGCGTCAGCTGTTGAAGACACAGGGAAACAGAGGTGGTATTCAGCAGGTTCTGACCAGTTCTGGAGAACCGGTAGTGGAAATTTTGAGTAGTTTGGAGAACCAGCAAATACTACCTCTGACTGGTCCCGCCCCCATCTATTCTCTGCCTCCTGATTGGCTAGGTCTTCTTTGGTTGCCCTGCCCAGGAGAATGGAGCTGGAAAGCAGGTTAGTGGGGAGGGAATGGAGATTTTACAGTATCCTTCCCCTGCTACACCCACCAATGCATGCCCACAGAAACGGTAGTAAAAAAATTGAATCCCACCACTGCAGGGAAAGTGGAGGATTGCAGGAGAAGGTAACTAGTAAACTCTCTGCATGCGCACGAAACGTGTGTTTGGCATATGCACATGCCAAGCACACCCACAAAGCTACACCCACAGAACCAGTGGTAAAAAAAGTTAAATCCCACCACTGAATATCTGTGTAGATAAGAGTCACTAGGTATTTTAATGTTAAAAGAATACAAGATCCAGTTCTGAGCTGGAACTATGTACAGGTGAAACTCGAAAAATTAGAATATCGTGCAAAAGTTCATTTATTTCAGTAATGCAATTTAAAAGGTGAAACTAATATATGAGATAGACTCATTACATGCAAAGCAAGATAGTTCAAGCTGTGATTTGTCATAATTGTGATGATTATGGCTTACAGCTCATGAAAACCCCAAATCCACAATCTCAGAAAATTAGAATATTACATGCAATCAATAAAACAAGGATTGTACATAGAACAATATCAGACCTCAGAAAAGTATATGTACTCAGTACTTGGTTTGGGCCCCTTTTGCAGCAATTACTGCCTCAATGCGGTATGGCATGGAAGCTACCAGCCTGTGGCACTGCTGAGATATTATGAAAGACCAGGATGCTTCAATAGCTGCCTTCAGCTCTTCTGCATTGTTCGGTCTCATGTCTCCCATTTTTTTCTTGGCAATGCCCCATAGATTCTTTATGGGGTTCAGGTCAGGTGAGTTTGCTGGCCAATCAAGCACAGTAATCCCACGGTCATTGCACCAGGTTTTGGTGCTTTTGGCAGTGTGGGCAGGTGCCAAGTCCTGCTGGAAAATGAAGTCAGCATCCCCATAAAGTTCGTCTGTGGAAGGAAGCATGAAGTGCTCCAAAATCTCCTGGTAGACAGCTGCATTGACCCTGGACTTAATGAAGCACAGTGGACCAACACCAGTAGATGACATAGCTCCCCAAATCAACACAGACTGTGGAAACTTCACACTGGACTTCAAGCATCTTGCAGTGTGTGCCTCTCCATTCTTCCTCCAGACTCTGGGTCCTTGGTTTCCAAATGAGATGCAAAAGTTGCTCTCATCAGAAAAGAGGACTTTGGACCACTGAGCAACAGACCAGTTCTGATTTTCTTTCACCCAGGTAAGACGCTTCTGACGTTTGTTGTTCAGGAGTGGCTTGACAAGAGGAATATGACATTTGAAGCCCTTGTCCAGGATATGTCTGTGTGTGGTAGCTCTTGATGCACTGGCTCCAGTCTCAGTCCACTCCTTGTGAAAGTCCCCAACACTTTTGAATGGCCGTTTCCTGACAATCCTCTCCAGGCTGCGGTCATCCCTGCTGCTTGTGCACCTTTCTCTTCCACACGTTTCTCTTCCACATAACTTTCTATTAATGTGCTTTGATACAGCACTTTGGGAACATCCAACTTCTTTTGCAATTACCTTTTGAGACTTTCCCTCCTTATGGAGGGTGTCAATGGTGGTTTTCTGCACAACTGTCAGGTCAGCAGTCTTTCCCATGATTGTGCTTCCTACTGAACCAGACTGAGAGACCATTCAAAGGCCCAGGAACCCTTTGTAGGTGTTATGGCTTAATTAGCCGATTAGAGTGGGACACTTTGAGCCTAGAATATTGAACCTTTTCACAATATTCTAATTTTCTGAGATTGTGGATTTGGGGTTTTCATGAGCTGTAAGCCATAATCATCTCAATTATGACACATCATGGCTTTAACTATCTTGCTTTGCATGTAATGAGTCTATCTCATATATTAGTTTCACCTTTTAAGTTGCATTACTGAAATAAATGAACTTTTGCATGATATTCTAATTTTTTCTAGTTTCACCTGTATGAATGACACTTGACATGCTGCTTGGAATGGAGGAAGTTTCATTCAAAACCCAAAAAGATAGCACTTGAAGGAAGGCTACAAGTTTGGGGTTTTGAGGTAGGGGATATTTATAGGAAAAGTGATTCTTTGAGCGGTGTGTGAATGTGTTCTTTGAAGTATTTGTTTTGGTGGACAATGCAGCTTCAGTGGTGAGATTTACTTTGTCTGATTTGTTGGGTGTACAGATCTTTCATTTGACGTGGGCTTTCATGTTGATTTTGGGGTGTCCTCTTTGTGAGCTCAGGAAAGTCCTTCTCTCAGAGGTTTCCTACCTGTTTGTTTTTCTTCCCTCGTGGCACGGTTCAATCACTTTCAGTCTCATTGTCAATTGTTGGCTGAAAATTTAAGCAATCCTCACCACATTGTATTATTTTTGCAGCATAGGTGTTTTTTTGGGGGGTGGGGGCTACTGGCAGGTTATGTGGATGATTAAAGGAGTTCATAGAGACTTCAACAATAAAATTATTTCTGAAATTGAATTTTCTTCCAATATTAGTATTAGGAGCACTAAATGTGGGCTAATGTTTCAGGGACTCCTTTATCACAGGGCAAAGTCTTTGTCCAAATGGGACACCTTCTCAAGAATTATTTATTGTTGTTAAGGCAATAAACCTTTCCAGGTTAGAGCTCTTCTGAATTTGAGAACCATTATTTGCTTAGATATCTAACTACTCAGAATGTAGCTCCTCAAAAGGATATTTCTGGGTAAGATAGTCAGTCTGATTGAACTGTCCAATCTTTGATATTCCTCTGCATATTTAAAGTCCGTTGTTGGGATTGCATTGATAGAGTAGCCATATCATTTCAGGTACTTGTGCAGTGTCCTGTCCCAAGTCCTCATTTAAAATTAGAGGTATTCAATCAATGGAGAGGGAGTAACTTTAATAAGAGAAGATGTGTATTGAAATATATGTTTCAGTTTTGGTTACTCATCCTCATCACACATGAAATATGTTCCTTAAAAATTGGAATTGAATCCTCTCTAAGGGGTAATGGATCTGTAAAACCCCAATTGCAATTAAAGAAATTAGAACCTGACTCTTTCTTTTGTAATTTAGGTTCACAATGAATACAATTCCTAACTGATGAGCTGTAGAAGATTTTAATTCTAATCCAATACTGAAGTATTGTTTTAAAGTTTTAATGAGATCTCTTGTTTTGTGCTGAACATTCCCCGCCACCCATTTTTTTCTTTTGTATGTTGCCCAAAGTCACATAGTCTGAGTTGGATGGCCACAAATACATCCTTAATTAAATGAAATGAAATAAGTAAAAACCAACATTTTTGGGGTTATAGAGATCCATTATATATACTGTACATCACTGAGCTACTAGGCAAGCTGTCAAACATATTTGAATTTGGAAAAGACTTTAAAAATAAACTCTAGAAGACAGATTTCTATACAAGTCTTGACTTCTTTGCCTCCTAGAGACAAATCATCTATATATTTGTTGCTTCATTCTTGTATTCAATCTAGCTGAGTGGTGTCTGTGAGTCTTCTGTTGAGAAAGCCACTTCCTGAAAAGTTGAGATTTACTGCCAAGTCCTGTTGTGAAGTTTGACAATATGAGCGCCTTAAATCTCACTAAAGCCTAACACATCACTTCCAATCTTCTTACACCCTGCAAGCTCACTCTTATTTATTCTTATTTACTGCAAACTTTTTAATATGCAATGGAGAGAATTAATTCAAGCAATTTTACAGAAACTTCAGCTGTTGTCATCTTTCTACAGTGAACAATTCATGTTTTAGTTCTCTTCTGTGATCCGTTCATCTAAGCAGAAATTACCTATAGCAAGAATAGCAAGCCTGAGGAAAAGATCTCTTCTATGGTATTCACCATGTTTCATGCCCATATGGAGAAAAATGCATCAATAAAAATATAGCAAAGTAAACTCCAGTTTCCAGTGGCATCTGTGAATCCAAAATGGACCTCAAAAAGCTTTTGAATGTCAGGTGAATCCTATATACCTCATCTGTAGCTGCAGGGTTGTATTTTGTTGGCCAATGTTGAAAGGAAGGAAGGAAGGAAAGGAAGGAAGGAAGGAAGGAAGGAAGGAAGGAAGGAAGGAAGGAAGGAAAGAAAGAAAGAAAGAAAGAAAGAAAGAAAGAAAGAAAGAAAGAAAGAAAGAAAGAAAGACCTAAGTAAGGGATAAGAAGCGACATGATCTTGATAAATCAGTTATTTATGATGTAGGCAGATGTAAATCAATCCTCATAATTATGAAATCAATTTAGTTCTTTCAAATGGATTGTCAAATTGAAAAGTTGTTTTGACTGAGACATATCTTACTGGTTTCATTCAGTGAATTGCTTCTACACTGAATCTCTGGAATCAAAACACTGCAGTCTTACTGGTTGTATCTTCTAGTATAAAGAGTTTGTGGGAAATCCCTTAACCTCAAGCAATCATTTTACAAAAGTGTTCACAAAATGATTTCAAAATTTAGGTAGGAGAAGGAGCGGCAAAGCCTGGCAGTGGAGTTAAAAGAGGGATCAGCTCAGAATCCCCACATAGTCACAATGAACTAAATCCAATCTCTCTTGAATTCAGAATAACAGAATAGCAGAATTGGAAGGGATGTTGGGTGTCTGTTAGTCCAACTCCCTGCTCTAGTAAGAGATTCTATACCATTTTAGACAAATGGCTGTCCAATCTCTTTTTAAAAACCTCAAGTGAAGCTCTTAATTCTGTTGACCCTTATCTAACTCCAAACAGGTGTTAACCATTCTTAATATTATTGGGCATAGACATGAGTAGCAATACATCAGATTAATTAGTCCTTTATGTGTAAACCTTATTCCATAGGTATCCACTATGCCAAAATTCCTATATTTTTAGAGTGTATACCCAAAATGGCCAATGCTTTACAGGATATAAATGTAATCCTCACCTTTTTAAAAATATTCTTTGGATCTGATTTACAATCACTATTTGTTTTCGTAGATACAGAGTAACAATGTTTTACTCTGTTTTTCTCCACCAGAATATACATTAGTTGTTCTAAATCTTCCACTGTTTATCAAAGAGTTCAGTTTAGTATAAACCAATAATGCATTAATATGCTACTCATGATGAAAAGTGCTCTTAAAATATTTCCCTGGATGCTTATTTATCTGGATTTTTTACATATTAACATTAAGGATAACGATTTGGGTCTTTACAAGAGAAAACATAGAATGTTAGTAAGTTGAATTGTTTTATATGAGGAATTTAAACTTGATTACTCCACATGGATACAGAAAACTACATATCTTATTCTATTATTAATGATGTTTAAAACTAAGGTAGCATGCATTGATACTAATTGTATTAGATATGAAAGGCCAGATTCACATGTAAAGATGAAATTAGGTTGATTTATTGCTAAACATCCTATGCACATATATCTTTGTAACAGTCAGCACCTGAATAGAATTATATAATGATCAATAGCACTTGAGGGATTGGATTTAGTTTAGAATAGAATAGAAGTCTTTATTGGGCAACTGTGATTGGACACACAAGGAGTTTGCCTTTGGTACATAAGTTCTCAGTGTTCATACAAGCAACAAGTGATAAATCATGATCATAATCATAAAATACAATAATCATAAATCATAAGTTAAAAAGTCTGTGATGGTCATAGGATACAAAATAAGCAAACAACATAAAACATAATAAATATTAAATAAAGTCAATCAAGATAAATCATTAGATACAAACAACAAATTTATAGTCATAAGAAGCTAAGAAAATAGCTAATCGGAAAGATGAAAAGATGAGAAGGATAATAGGTAATACAGCCCTAGTGCCTGTAGGTGGTTTGACATCCTAGGGCATAGACAGCGTTGTGGGGATTAGGTATTTAGCAGAGTGATAGCATGGGGGGAAAACTGTCTTTGTGTCTGGTTGTTCATTTGTGGCTTCATAGGATCTTTTCATTCCACCCCCAGGTTCTACCGTTTCTTTTCCTACAATCTGTTACTAAATGCTTACAGATCATTCCATGTGATATTATATAAAATTAATTGAATCCTTAAAATTCTTATTAAATCCAAACTGTAAAGAAACATATTCCTTCATCTACTTATTTTTTTAATATAAAGGCATTTAAAAAATGAATTAATTGATAAATATTCTTACATTCTAAAATAGGGATTATTAGTAAAATAATCATATATAGCAAGTAGTTTCTCCGTAGCACTACCACTGACATTTTATTCTTAGTATCCACTATTCTTCGCTAACAAAATGCAAATTTAAACACTTCATGATAATAGCATGCGTAAAATAATACCCATTGTCAGAGGGCCACAATGAATGATAAAAAAAAATCAAAGTGGAAAAATATTGTGAGAACATTAAATCTCTCACCTCTCTAACATATTCTGATAACTTATTAGTAGATGAAAAAACTATATTTTGTATAAGTTGTATAAGTTGAATCTGTGCTCATTCAAAATTGTCTACTAGCTTTTGGCCCTGACTGGACAAAGCCAAGCTAATGCAGAGACCAATAGAACTAAAAACTCAGAACGCCCCCCCGCCTCTCTCTCTCTGTGTGTGTGTGTGTGTGTGTGTGTGTGTGTGTGTGTGTGTGTAGGGTTCCAATTACAGTAATTGCTCAGCTCTTCAGTTTTTGTCTGATTTGATATCTGAGACAGATTGAAATATCTAGATATAGATATGAACTGTGACGGGGCTGCCACAAAGAAGAGTGGGTCAACTTTTTTACCAAAGCACCTGTAGGCAGGACAAGAAACAATGAATGGAAACTAATCAAGGAGAGAAGCAACCTGGAACTAAGGAGAAACTTCCTAATAGTGGGGACAATTAATTAGTGGAACAGAAATTGAAGATGTTTCATCACTAGAGGTTTTTAAGAAGAGATTAGACAGCCACCTATTTGAAATAATGTGGGGTCTCCTAGTTGAGCAAGAACTCAACTAGGGACTAGAAGACCTTCAACGTCCCTTCCAGCTCTAATTCTAATTGATTGTTTAACCAGATGCTGACTTAAAAGGGAGGTGTAAGAAAACTTTACAGCTTTGCCCTAGTAGAAGAGCTTTACTAAGGCCTTCTCCTCCCCCTCCTCCCCAGCACTATCCATACGTGCTAATTAATACTACAATTAGCAAATTGTTCAGGCCACCCAGATTAATTTTTCCTTTGTTACTTATTGACTGATAGAAGTGATACAATCTTCTAAAATGTCTCTAAATACTTTCCCATTGCATGTAGATATTGCTTAATTGCCTATAATAGCATAGAATCCGTGCCCTGGTATTTTATATATATTAGATCTTCTATGACTAGGTCTTATAATTTTCATACTATATTTTATTCCACTTTAATATAAATGTAAGTTTCAATACACAAGGATAAATGGATTTTTTTTTTTTAATTTAGATGAATGGAATTTATTGGTTTAGATTATTTAGATTAGTTCTGGGGATCTTACAAATTAGTGTTTTTAATTTTCTTCTTCATGCCCTTCTCCTTTCCCATTTCTATATTATTATTAGGAAGGCTTGAATGTGAAAGGAAAATGGGTGCTTTCAGTCCATACCACTGTTGATATTTAGCATTTTCATTACAATCAATAAATTTTTAATTTAAAGAATGCTTCCTAGTTGTACATTTTTGACATTTTCATAACCCAGATGTTTTACCTCTCACATGTAAATGTTTATTCCCATTACAATAATCACTCTAGGTATATGATAATTTTGCAACCTGTTCTTTTTCAACTTGTTAATTAGCATGCCCTTCTCAGCATAGAAGATTTTTTTTTACTTTTCCCATTTCTAGAGGGTTTTTTTTTTTGCATTTTCATTCATTACAGTGACATTAAGTTACAGGAATTGTTTAAGTTTGATCTTTTCTTATGGAGTTGTTGGGGGGTGGTGCAATGGCTTAGCTGTTAAGATGTTTGGATTGTCAGCTGGAAAGCTGACATCCCAGGTTTGAGACCCAAGCGTTGTGAAATGAAATGAGTTCCCATTCTTTCCCCAGCTCCTGTTCACCTAGCAGTCTGAAAGCATACAAATGTGAGTTATAAATAAATAAAGAAGCAAACCTACTACTATTTTGGTCAGGTTTGCATTGCAAAGGAAAGCAAAAAAAAAAAAAAAGTAGCAACAATTCATTTGTATTTCATTCAGATTCAGTTGAATATAAATTCCACTATCAGGAAAAAAAGAAGATAAGATAAGATCACCTTTATTGTCACTGTTTTTCTGTGAATGCACTGACACATATTAAAAATGAAATTCTGATGCTCTCCCTCCCTCTCCCTCTCCCTCTCTCCCTCCCTCTCCCCTCCTCTCTCTCTCCCTCTCTCACCCCTCTCTCTCCCTCCCTCTCTCCTTCTCTTTCCCTCCCTCCCTCTCTCCCTCCCTCTCTTTCCACATACACACACACATGCACATACATATACACATACATACACACACACAAACACACATTATCTGTCTGTCTGTCTAAAATCTCTCTATCTATCATCTATCTATCTATCAGTATATTAATCACAGTCCATTTTCTGATTTTTATCTTTAAGGTTCAGTTAGGTTTTCTGCCATCTGTTAAACCTGCCTCCTAATCGAACTGGGGAAATCAGGGCATGACTAGGGGATTGCATTCAATTGTCTCCTCCTAATTGTTTGGATAATGAGACTACAGTGTGACATTAAAATTCAGTTTAGTCAATTGCCATGCAGAGTTTCAGTAAGGAGGCATTTTAAATTAGAAGATATTTGGAATGTTGGGGTTCAAGGTATTCTTACGAGCTTACATGAATTAACTTGACAATGTAACTGCTCTCCTGGATGCCTGCAACAAGTATTATCATCTCCAGAACCAGATAGGTATATGCAATAGATTAGCATAATAAAACAGATTTGGGTACTTATATTTCCTGATATAAAATAAAGTCAGGTCTAAAATCTTCCCAGAAACTATAAATAAACTTGGGGCCTAATTCACATTTAATCTCTGAAGTGTGTTAAAGTTCGTGTTTGTTGGCATCTGTTCTCACTTTACTCCAGTAACAATATTCAGCTTGCAATAATTCCAAATATCCTGTGATATATATTGTGGGATTGGTGATACAAGGTATGAAAATAATCTTCAAACTGAGTTGAATATAAGCCAGATCTGAAGGCTGTTTCATATGATATGGCTGGAGCAAGCAAAATACAGGTAGTCCTTGATTTGTTTAGCGGACATTCAAAGTTACAGCATGTGATCACCATTGACCACTTTCCTAGCTGGCTTTTGATAAGCAAAGTCAATGGGGGAAAGCTGAATTTTCTTGATTACTATGTGATTACCAAAACAATTGCTATGTTTCACTTAACAACTGTGGAAAAAATATTGTAAAATGAGGCACAATTCACTTGATCACCTTGGTTAGCAATGACCCTTTTGGTTCCAATGGTGGTCTTAAGTTGAGGACTACCAGTATACCTTCCAAGCCATGGACAGTTGTAATTATACTCTATTTTGCATGGGATACCTCCCACTATAAAAATAAGCTTTAGAAGATTTAAATAAACTAGAACCAAGACATCTACAAGTCCAAAAATGATCCTAGGTTCAAAGACATGTACGATTTATTTCCAGATATCCCTACTTTAGAAATATTCCAAAGGCAGCTCCAAAAAAGGGTCACATTGAATGACACATGCTCATTGCTGAAATAATGCTTGAATCAGCATTATGCTCAGGGCCAAATGCAAGGCCAAATTGTAATTGATCATTTAAGATCTGCTTTAGATTTACCACAGAAGCTGACCTATGGTTTGAGCATATGTCTTGCTCGAAAATTGTATCAGTAAGGAGTCTTTGAAGGTTATCAGCCTAAACTGTGAGTTAATCACACTTCTGAAATACGATGTTAAGCTTTTAGCAAAGCTCTAAGGTTTGTACCGACTACTCATAAAAAGAATATCTGTGATGGTGGAAGAAGTATTTCCTGGAATACCTTCCTCCACTTTGCTATACAATACAAGCTAATATTGTTTATTGAGCAATCACAGTGTTGTTTAACCAGTATGATGATGATTAGGTCTATCTTGAAGCTTTTCTTCTGGAAATACCTAGCTTAACTAAATTATTTGATGTCCAGATGGTGAATGTGACAACATCATGATGCTTTGCAGATCACCAGATTTTGTTATGGGTAAGATAATGAAGAATAAGGGCAATTTTTCTTTTGAGGGAGGGAAATTCTAAGTTACTTCAAAGAGAGAATGCTTCTTTAGTCACAATTGAAGACTTCTATATTAAGCTCTCCTTCCTTTTAGCCACTAGGAATTTGGGCAAAGAAGCAGTGTTGTTTCTGTTCTTTCTAATGTCTTGGAGATTGTAATGAGATTGGAGAATATTCAGTGGTGCGATTCAACCAGTGTAACAACTGGCTCTGTGAGCACATGCACACACACACACCCGCCAAACGCACGCTCTGTGTGCACGTTCCACATTTTAAAAAGCCCATGTTCAGCTCTAATACTTACCTTCTACTGCAGCCCCTGTGAATAAAACAGCTGAGGCGCGGCAAACTGCTCTGCTGTGCGAATCAGCTGTGCTCTAAAAAATGAAATAAAGCACAGGAAAGAGCAGGGGTGGGCAGGTGGGCAGGGCCAAATGCTCACTGGAACTACCGGTTCACCCAAACCGGTCTGAACAAGTAGAATCTGACCCCTGAGAATATTCATGAATTTTGAATACTGTGAGGACTGCAAGTCTTCTGCACGGCCTTCTCTGCTGTGGCTCTTGTCCTTTGGAACATCGTATCCTTTGAAGTGAGATCATCCCCCATCCTTCTGACCTTCTCTAAGGGACTGAAGACCTGGCTCTGACAGGTGGCTTGGGACCCCGATGGGAAAGCATCACAGTGGAGGAGGTTGATGTATTAAGAGACAATCCCACCTCCTCCCTCCAGATCCTGCTCCCTCCCTCCCCATCTTTTAATTATAACTTTATCTTTGGTTGTAATTCCATTTATATTATTTTAGAAATATTTATCTTTTTTATGGTTTTAAAGATTTTAATACTGTAAGCAGCCCAGAATCACTCTGAAACAAGATTGGTGGCAAATAAATACTAAATATATGATAACACCCAAGAAGTTGACTAGTCTTAAAACCTTAAATGATCAGACAGAAATCTTTCTCCTTGCTGCATTAACCAAAGGCTAACTTCAAAGAGCAGTAGGTGAAAAGCAAGCTCAAGTATAGCCAGTCCTTGACTGACAAGTTTCTTTAGTGACCGATCAAAGTTACAATGACACTGAGAAAAGTGACTTATCACCATTTTTCACACTTACAACCATTGCAGCATCCAATGGTCATGTGATCAAAATTCAGGTGCTTGGGCAACTGGTTCATATTTATGATGGTTGCGGTGTCCCAAGGTGATGTGATAAACTTTTACAACCTTCTGACAAGGGAAGTCAAAAGGGAAGCCAGATTTACTAACAACCAGTTTGCTAACTTAACAGCAGCAATGGTTCATTTAATAACTATGTCAAAGAAAGTCATAAAATTGGACAAAACTCAGTTAATACAACTTAGCTCATTTAGCAACATAAATTTGCGGTCGTAAATCAAGGACTACCTGTAACAGCTAGCCAGCTAGAGGCTATTTTGTGACAAGACCAGATAGGCATTATTCTCTGATGTAGGCATTCTTCTCAAAACTGCATGTGACCGACTCTGTGTGCATTGTTAATATGTGAGGCTGACTGACTGGGGAAGCCTTAAGCTCCAAAAATTACACTGCAATACTTCATTTCAGACTTTTTAGAGCAAGTGCCACATTGTAAAAAAACAGAAAGGGTGCATTTCATTTGGCCCTGATGGTGGCTTCTGTTCAAAAACTCTCATTATTTTTACTTTTGCTTCTATACATTTCTTTTTTTCATTTTAGAAACCAAAACAAGAAACATCAAGAGAGGTGGCGTATTCTTAGCTTCCGCTTGCAAATCTAATCTTGTCTCTTATAAATGATAAAATGGGAAAAATAAATGGAATATTTCCAGTTTTTTTTTTTTAAAAAAAAAGGGAAGAAGGGTTCTATGGCCTAGTCAATTTCATTCACATACACTTGGGAGGAACAGAGAAGAAAAGAAGATCTGACTATAGTTCTTCAGATCAGACGAGTTATTTTATAGACTTTACCCTGTAGATATAAATGTCAACAACTATGAAATTTGCTGCTTGTTAAAGTTAAAATATAAAGGAAGGTTAAAAATACCAGTAAACAAGCCAACAAAAAGACTTTGTGTCTATTAGAACAATGTTTCCAGTAAAATTGGGATGACTGATGGACTCACATAAATATCTCCAATGAGAAACGACAGAATTTGTCATTTACAATATGGTTCTGTGTATGCATGTGGATTCCTTTCTTTTATAAGGCCATATATTGATTAAACAGGAATAAAAAAATCAAGCCATCCACATCAAATATTTGGAAGAGAAAAAAAAAAATGAAGGCAGTTGACAATACCAATGGAAAATCCATATATATGACCCATTTCTTAGCTAAACAGTTTTTCTCTGGCCTTGACCAGTCATGAAAGTTAAGCAGGGTCAGGTGTGATTAATATATCAGGGATAGATTATTGGGGATATTCAGGGCTGCAGACTGAAGTAGGAAGTCAAACACATCTCTCTAAATGTCAATGACAAATCACACCTGTATCCGGCCAATAGGCTGTGTGGAGGTGTCTGTGTTATTCACTAGGAGTTGAGCTCAACTTAAAGTCTTCCCCTGTAGCTAAGAAGTCATTCTGTTTGCTTTTACAGTCCTTACTCATATAAGAGGACAATTAAATTAACGAAAGGTCAGAATTAAATTGTTGATGTGCTCATTCTTCTCTCTAAAACATATCACACTAAGTGATGTTTGTTGAATTGTGCTTCATAATTGGCTTGATTGATATACTATACTAAATCATAAAATCTCAATTATAAATCAGACTAGCTGGGAGCATACTAGATGTATGCATCTCATTATACTGGACCAATCAGGTTCCTGTTATCTAATTATAGTTAATGATTAATTGATGATAATGTAATATTATAATATATAACTTAATGATTATTATGTCTGTTATACTATGAGATGAAATAACATGATATATTATGAATAATAACACAATTCTTAGCTAATTATAGTCATTTTGTTTGTTTGTGCCTTCACATCATTGTTATGTCTTGGTGACTGCCTAGACAAGCTTATGTAGCAACATTTTTTGAAGTGATTGACCATTTCCCAGGGTTGAGAAGGAATGATTGTCCCAAAGGCAGCCAGCTGGCTTTCATGCCCAAAGCAGGACTTTTAGTTTAGTGCCATTAACCCCTGTAACAAATTGACTGCAGGTGCATCTCCTATTTTCAGGTGCTTCTGAGTCTGCCAACTTCTAGATTTTTCATTTTTCAAAATTTTGTTTTGTTTCAATGTGATTTCACAAGTCTGTGCATATTGTTAGCAACGAATGCCTGCCCATAAAAATACATTTAAAAAGGACAGGAAAAACGAGACCTTGTAACTATATCTAATCTAATCTAATCTAATCTAATCTAATCTAATCTAATCTAATCTAATCTAATCTAATCTAATCTAATCTGTCTATCTATCTATCTATCTATCTATCTATCTATCTATCTATCTATCTATCTATCTATCTGCTTATAAGAATATTACACTTTGTTATGTTTGTTTGTGGATCAATTCTTAGTAGCATTATGCCAGTCTTTGCCAATCTAGGACTTTTCCCCTAAATTTGCTAACACCTGGC
Source organism: Notechis scutatus (assembly GCF_049901735.1). Lineage (NCBI taxonomy): Eukaryota > Metazoa > Chordata > Lepidosauria > Squamata > Elapidae > Notechis > Notechis scutatus. The sequence continues at coordinate 155,537,439 of NC_142012.1, forward strand.
ATTCAGCCAATGCGAGAGTGGAGCGCAGGTAAATGACTGAGAATTGTACTGCTGCCTGGGTGAAAAGCCTCACCAGAAAGGGATCTTATTATAATCCCATTGAAAGAGTCTAACTCTAAATGGCTCCTCTCATTCAGTCTCAAAGATGTGCCACTTTTTCATAATGTAATATGATCACATTATGGCACTTTTTCATCCAGGCAGCAAAATGCAATTTCTTGGCAGAAAGCGATGCCAGTGCCTTCTGGGGGAAAATGAGGGATTTGGCAAGCAGCTCCCTTTCTCTTTCTATGAAAGAATATGCTTTCAACACTACTTAAAAATCAAACAGCCCCCCTCAAAGGTTTCAGCTATGCTCATTTTCCAAATAACAGCTATCATGACAGATGTTCATAATTGCTCATTGCCGTTCACTGGGAGTAGATATCAAAATAATTTCTCTAAAAGCTCCAGTACAGGACAAGGGGGGAAAAAAACATGCATGCGGACCAACTTGATTTCCAATTTGGATGGGTGGCCAGAAATAAAGATTTGTATGCAAGCATTTTGCCCTTTGCATCTTAAGGCAGACTCTTGAATCAGGCTTATAGGAGTCTATTTTGTCAGCTCACACAAGATAGTGTTCTATAAAGTAACCAAAGGAGTCTGGATAACAAATACAGTAACCCAACTTCCTCCCAAAAAGCCACCATTCCCCCCAAACAGCTAAAAAGCAAAATTACAAGGTTCTGGGAATCCATCTGCTAGATGTTTAACTGAGCCAGTTAGAGAGATTGTGTAAAGGAAGACAACGGGAGTGTCAAAGGTGCTTTTTCAAAAGGCAACTAATTTTTTTATGAAGACATTTTGCTTCTCATCCAAGAAGTTTCATGGGTTTTGGTGGGATTGTGTGTGTGTGTGGGGGGGGATTGAAGGGTCATATTTCTTTGCAGTCATGTGTTCATTAGCACTCTCTCTGAGAGCTGTTGAGGCCAATTAGGAGTTTATCTTTGCCCTCAGGGTCATTCTAATCAGAGTACAAATAGGCATGGAATTTTCTTTTTTTTAAAAAAAAGTTTTATTTTATTTTTACAAACATTCCATCTTTCCTTTAAATAGTGGGTACAAATCTGGGTACAAATATCTTGTGCAATAATATTTCCTTACCATTACAACAATAATTACATTCTTATTTTAAACTACTATACATGATATAAGACTGAGAGCATCTTGGCAACATTTCGATGAGGTCCCACTCGCCATCTTCAGGCTGGTGCTTTCGGCTTCGTGCTTGTGCGAGCAAAGCGTGATCAGAGCTGCCATCTCCCTATATATACTGGTGGGGAGGTTGGCTGTGTTGTCATTTCTTGATTGGTTGATGGAGTTGATGTTTGCAGATTGGCTGGCTTTTTCATAAGAACATGTGTGGCTGAGGTATTGGCTGTGTGTCTATCAGCCTCTTGTGTTGTAACAACCTGGGTAATGGGCTGTATGATGACCTTCTGAGTTCTATTGTTTTGATATCCTGAGTCAAAGCTGACTACCATACACACACACACACACACACACACACACACACACACACGTACGTACGTACGTACGTATGTATGTATGTATGTATGTATGTATGTTATTCAGCTTTGTTCGGGTATTTTCCCACGTCATTATAGTTGTGCTTTTAAAGTTGTAGCAACGTTTCGGCAGAATCTCATCTGCCATCATCAGGCTTCTGCGAAAAGTTAAGAATATATATACACACACACACACACACACACAGAGAGAGAGAGAGAGAGAGAGAGAGAGAGAGAGGTTAATGTTATATAAAGGCAAACATCTCTCTAATGATAGCTTAAAACTCTGATGATGTCAGCAGAGGCTGACAAAAGCTCAGTAAGTACATTAAATGTAATTTTTTCCTTTCCAACTCTTGATAAAATAATTCCCATATCATATAATATTCAGTTTGTTCTTTCTCTTTAATTGCCAGTATTAATCTATTCACTTCTACACGTAATATTTTCCTGATCACATTCTCTTCTATCGGAATCCTTTCACTTTTTTGAACAAATACTATCCTAGCTGCAGTTAATACATGAATGATTAAATACATCTTTTCTTTGCTATAACTTTCAGGTATCATCCCTAACAAAAAATATTTAAGGTTTTAAGTCTATGTGTTTCACTATCATCTTTTCTAACCACGTATTTTTCTCCAGTATCTCTTGGTTTCTACACAGGTCCACCACATGTGATAATATGTTCTGGATGTCTGATGGCATTTCCAACATTTAGCTGATTTATCTTTGAACATCTTTCCCAGTCTTGCCAGTGCAAGATGCCAACTGTAAAACTTCTTATTAAATATTTTATATAAGTTTTCTTTATATGCTGTTGGCATTGTTAATTTATAATTTCTATCTATCCCAGAATTTCTGCCATTTATCTAGTTCTATAGCATAGCCAAAAAAATTTGCCCACGCTATCATCATCTCCTTCACTTGTTCTTCTTCCAGTTTAATACCCAATAAGTAGTTGTACATTATCAATTTTTCTTCTGTTCCTGTACTTTCTCCAGTTCTGTCAATTCTTTATAAAAACCCTCTGTTTTCACATGTTTTTCATATCTAGAATGTATTTGCATATATGAATACCAAACCATATCAAACCCTTGTTCATTTAATTCTTGTTTCGTTTTGAGCTTACCCCTTTCCTTCAAATTATATTTGTATCTAACAATATTTCCCCTATTAATAACATTTGGATGTATAAGCGCTTCCATTGTCAAAAGCCAAACTGGAATCTTCAAATAACATTTTATCCCAAATTAACAAGAAAGCATTTCTGATATAGTGTCTTTGAAAGTAATCATGTATCTTACTTTTCCTATACCATTTTTTTCAGGTGTGGGATGCAAATATTTTTACTACCGGTTCTGTGGGAGTGGCTAGGTGGGTGAAGTCATGTGACTGGGTGGGCGTGGCTTCTTCATTTTTCTTTTCTTTTCACCCCCCCACCTCCTGAGCCTCAGGGAATCCTCCGGGGGGTTTGCTCCCAGGAGGCTTCCCTGAGGCCCAGGAAGGCAAAAACAAAAACAAAAACCTGGGTGTGGGGGAGGCCACACAACACCCCCCATGCATCCCTTTTTGCTTCCTGGGCCCCAGGGAAGCCTCCTGGGCAAAGTAGTAAGACAGCGAGGGGGATTCTGGCACAGCTGATCGTCAGAACAGCTGATTGTCGGGAGGAAAAAAAGAAAGAAAGAAAGAAAGAGAGAGAGAGAGAGAGAGAGAGAGAAAGAAAGAAAGAAAGAAAGAAAGAAAGAAAGAAAGAAAGAAAGAAAGAAAGAAAGAAAGAAAGAAAGAAAGAAAGAAAGAAAGAAAGAAAGAAAGAAAGAAAGAAAGAAAGAAAGACTGGTTCGGCTGACCGGTAGTTGGTTTTTTACTACCAGTTGAGCTGAATGGTAGCATTTTTTACTACCAGTTTGCCTGAACCAGGCCGAACCAGTAGAATCCCACCACTGAATTTCTTGAAAGTGTTGAAAGAGCTGTGTTGTACACAGCAGATAAGTGGTGTTTTATCCCTCCCCCTCTGTTGAGAGAGGGCTGCTAAAGTTTAACACAGATGGCCTCTTTTATCCCTCTTTCAAATCGATGGTCCTCTCTATCCAGAATGTGGACTTTGCTGTGTTCAAAAGAGTGATCTTTGTCTTTCAAATGCAGATGGACCACTGAACCTCATCCTGATGGGTTTGTTCTCCTATGTTATACCATGTGTTTGTGAAGTGGTTGTTTTGTTTCACCAATGTACAGATCTGCACATCTTACTGCATTGTATTGCATGTATTATATTGCTCATTCATGTTTTATCCTTGGGGTGGACAAGTTTGTGCCTTAGTGTATCACTAGAAATGAGACCTAGTTAATCTGATTTTATATCTCTTGTCTCTTATCTCTTGTAATGAAGGACCGGCAGATAAGATCATATTATGCTAGGACTTTATGTTCTAGATTGGCTTTCAGTCCAAGTGCTGATTTTTTTTTACCATTTATGCCTTAAGCAGTTTTCAGCCTCATTGCCTATACTTATTTCCTGGACTGTAAGACCTTCATATATCCATTCCAGTGTACTCTCAAATACTTCAACTAAAATGAGATTGATATTACCAGAGACTGTGTAGTTTTTCAGTATTGAACCTTGAATGGCTAAATTAGTTCATCAGTAGACACTTGCCTAGCATAGAAATCAATGTCTTTCTTGGTGCTCGATGAGAGCATTCCCAAGCAATGGCACAATTTCTAAATTCAACTTCAGTATATTTTAATACTTCTATTTTTTTCCCCAAATCATTTTAATATTGTTTTTTTGATTAATTTTGTGCTGTTTTGCCTCATGATAATTTCTGTGTTGTGTTTAGATGTCGGGTGTAGGTTTTTGGTTTTTTTTTAAATTTATTTGCTGTGGGCCATTTGGCTTAGGTCAAATGTGTGTTGTATTATATTGATCTTAAAGCTTGTGGATTGGCCAAGTTTATTTGGCAGTGTGGAAAAGACTTGAATTAGACAAATCAACTACTAGCAATGTTTTCAGCCAGTAGAGCTCAGTGAACTAATTTAGAAGTTTTCCCAATTATACTGAAAACCCAGCTTCAGAATTCAGCAGGCTTACTTTCTTTTTACTTTGATTTTTGTGATCTCTTGCATAATTTATAACAATAGTAACAAGTTCAGTAGTATTTCTAACATACATTCTTATTATAACTATTCTATGGACTATATTATTACAGGATCTCAATAGGGTATTCAGTATAATACTGTTTTACAAATGAAAAGGTTAGATTGAGAAATAAATGGGCAAGGATTATTAAAGCAATTCATTAAAAAAAAGAGGAATTCAAAATTACTGTTCTGATTATACATATCCTTCAGGGTTTTTTTCTCTGGAGTATAATGAACCGATGAAGAATACTACTTTATGAAATGTACAGCAAATGTATTGTGTATCCTCAGTTAATTTTTCTAAAAGATGAAACTAATTGTATAGGAAAGGATTAAATAGTTGATATCATGCCACAAAAGAACCAGAAGTACATTTTGACACATGCTATAAATAAATCAAAGACACTCCCCATAAATCTGGAGGCCAAATTTAATTCATATGTCATTCATATGTCAATTCATTACTGCCAGGAGGCCTTAGGGCAGTAGAAAAATGTGTCCAAATTAAAAGAAGAAGATAATTCAGTTTAAGACTTGGAAATTGGATGCTCAATCGAAGTCTAATCAGAAGCAAACCACTGTTGGGAGAGAGAAATATCAATGATTTTTTCATTTCACAAAACATTTCATTAAGTGAATGGTTGAATGAATTAAGGGTGGGGCAGATATATCCTTAAGGGAAGATGAACAAAAGGATGTCCTATTGTCCCCATTTAATCGTACTTATTTTCTGTATTCTTACTCATGTTTATACTTATACCTATTATTTTATAAGCGATTGACAAATCAAAATAAATAAAATACAATGTGGAGGACAACTCTTTTTGGGGGGCTGGGAAGTTAGGAAAGGAGAGGCTGTATACATTGTCCTCGACTTACAAGAGTTCATTTAATGACCATTGAAAGTTACCATGGCACTGAAAAAAAAGACTTACAGTATGACCATTTTTCAAATGACCATTGTAGCATCCCCATGGTCACATGATCAAAATTCACATGCTTGGCAACCAACTCATGTTTATGATGTTTGCAGTGCCTTGGGGTCATGTGATCAGCTTCTGCGACCTTCTGACAAGCAAAGTCAATGAGGAAACCAGATTCACTTAACAACCATGTTCCTAACTTAACAGCTGCAGTGATTCACTTAACAACTGTGGTGAGAAAGGTTGTAAAATGGGGCAAAAATCACTTAATAAATGCTTTGCTTAGCAACAGAAATTGTGGTCATACATTGAGGACTACCTGTAATATGTAGCACTGGTGTGATATCTATGGCAGCATGAAGAATGGGACAATCCTATCACTCCTGATGAATAACGATGTCAGTGGAACCCAAGCAGCTGTGTCATTTTATGTGTGCATTGTTTTGTGTCTCTCTGTGTCTGCTGTATACTTTATTATGCTGATTCTCATTTAAACTCTTGCAGTTTTACAAGTAGGGTTTTATTACTAGATCAGGGGTGTCAAATTTCATTTCATTGAATCAGGGATGTGTTTGGGGAGCGTGGCTGGGATGGGTGTGGCCAGGTTGACATCACTCATGTTGGGGCCACCTATGGTGGTCTGGGTGGGGCTGGGGGATCCATTGTCTCCAGTGGAGGAAGTCGAGACCATGGAGAGCACTAAACCCTTGTTCTCCAGAGAAACCTTGCCGTCTGCTAGTAGCCAAGTACTAAGGCAGGAGTTCCCTTCCTTCCTTCCTTCCTTCCTTCCTTCCTTCCTTCCTTCCTTCCTTCCTTCCTTCCTTCCTTCCTTCCTTCCTTCCTTCCTTCCTTCCTTCCTTCCTTCCTTCCTTCCTTCCTTCCTTCCTTCCCTCCCTCCCTCCCTCCCTCCCTCCCTCCCTCTTCATTCTCCTTTCTTCTTCCTTCCCCTCTTTCCTTCTTTTTTCTTCCTTACTCCAGTTGTGGGATTCAACATTTTTATAACAGGTTCTGTGAGCGTGGCTTGGTGGGTGTGGCTTGGTGGGCATGGCAGGGGAAGGATACTGTAAAATCTCCATTCCCTCCCCACTCCTGGGGGAAGGTTACTGCAAAATCTCATTCCCTCCTCACCCCACTAACTTGCTTTCCAGCTCCGTTCTCCTGTGCAGGGCAACCAAAGAAGACCCAGCCGATCAGCTGGGACCCGGGAGGCAGAGAATAGATGGGGGTGGGGCCAGTCAGAGGTGATATTTGCCGGTTCTCCGAACTACTCAGAATTTCCGCTACTGGTTCTCCAGAACTGGTCAGAACCTGCTGAATACCACATCTGCCTTGCTCTCATCGCATCTTTCCTTCTTTTTCTTTGTCTTTCCTCTTTCCCTTTCTCCTTTCCTGTCCCTTCTTGGATGGTCAAATGCAAAAGGGGAAACACTTATCCTTTTGTTTTATTTTGCTTGTAGTTTGTTTTGCTAGCCCTCTGCCAGTGAAAATGGAGCCGTGGGGGGCATGTGCGGCCCTCCCAAGCTCCATTTTTGCTGGCAGAGGCACCATGGGCCGGTCCTTCACTGTTTTCAGGGTGGCGCCAAGCACCCCATGGGCTGGATGCAGTCCGTGGGCTTTGAGTTTGACACCCCTGTACTAGATTAATTAACAGTAAAAACCACAATTTTAGAAATAAATTCCTATATCCCAAGGTCTTTGATGCTTAGATGTTGTTCTCTGTTTCATCAGAGTGTCACAGGCTCCATAGGTAATTTTTTTCCCCTTTGAACCCTAGCTGCTTTCAGTTAAGTCCTGAGGAAAGGAGGGAAGGGATTGCAACCGAGGACTGGAAAGCTCATTAGCAGTTTGCATTTGGCTCCTAACACTTGGGGGACAACAAACACTTAATTTGATCATTACTAGCCTCTTCACTCCTGAGTTTCAAAGTTTTATGTCATCACTATACAATAAAATCAATGTAACTTCATTAGATTGATTGGCTTGAGCTAGCTTGTGTTATAATGGATAAAATCTTGTGGGAGATGGAAAGAAAAAGGCAAGTGTCCAGTGCACAATATAATATTTAAGGAGAACATTTTGCAACAGCAGTAGCATTTGAATGGGAATAGAAGTGGAAAAGAGGTCAATCAATGAGACTGTTTTCTTCTCGCTTCCCCGCCGCCACCTTCAGATACCCTGAAGAACAGATTGAAAGAGTGGCCAGATGAGTCATTTTCAGCCAAAATAGAGAAAAAGTTAGCGATGGAAGGCCTACTTAGGCTGAGTCTGCTGATCAGAACACTTTTAAGTATTACATTTCCAATAAAAATTGGTTGCTTTTATAACACTGGAGAATACTTTTTTCTCTCAGTAGTTTTTCTTCCTGAAGAACTTTTGGTGATTATGATACATCCCTTCAAACTGAACACAAATATAAATTCAGAATGACTGTAACACATAGAAATATCGAAAAACATTAAATTAACATTTAACGTATTTAATCACATAATATGCTACGTGAGTTCAGTAGGGCTAAAAGTATTTTGTGCACTGATTTTCATTTTTACTCGCTATGGGATGCATCTCACTGCAATGTCCAAAACTGACTTGTTCCACTTCATGATCTTTTATGCTGTATGTCAACCAGCTGAATCAGAGATGGTATTCAACAGGTTCTGACCAGTTCTGGAGAACTGGTAGTGAAAATTTTGAGTAGTTCAAATATCACCTCTGACTGGCCCTGCCCCCATCTATTCTCTGCCTCCTGAGTCCCAGCTGATCAGCTGGGTCTTCTTTTGTTGCCCTTCACAGGAGAACAGAGCTGGAAAGCAGGTTAGTGGGATGGGGAGGCAATGGGATTTTGCAGTATCCTTTCCCTGCCACACCCACCAAGCCACACCATGTCCACCAAGTCATGCTCACAGAACTGGTAGTAATTTTTTTTTTTTAAATAAAGTTTTATTTGGGTTTTCACACATACAAAATACAAGTAAAACATCTTTTTTGAAAATAGCATGGTCCCGGGTTGAACTTCTTTATACAGACACAAAACTCAATTTCATGCTCCTTTTTGTATTCTATTCCATATCTTATACTATTTTACATTTTCTATATAGTTTTTCCCCTCTTTTGATTTTCTCAATTTTAATTTGATTATCTCATCTCAATTCAAATAATTATATTTATACTTTTGTCTATTCTGTTTCAATTTCATATTATCTTTTCTCATTAAACAAGTTTTCTCCTGTAGTTACTAATTGGAGTATGACACCTTTATATCTTTTAATTACATCCATTCAACTCTTCTTTAAACTTCAATATATACCTTAAGATTATGACCTTCAATATAATACATAATACATAACTTCCAATCGAATTCTGCTCCGTACATTCTTATAATACACACTATATTCTTTTAAAAAAAAAAGGATTGTAAATATATGTAATTATAAACCATCATTCTGTTCCAGTTCAGTTCTATCATTAATAATCTTTAAAATCTTAACATCTTTAACACTTCTTTTCAATTAAATATCATACTTCCTTAAGAACACATATAATCTCCATAATTAATTTTTCCCTTATTTCTCTTCACATATGTTTTATAAATCATTAAATATAACTTTTATTACATTTATTTATTGACAAGCATTCCACTGAATTACGATAGCTATTTTATCAGACATTTTAATCATACATTGTTTCATATTTTCTAAAATTATTTCTGTTTCTAATATAACCATACTATCTTATGTACCTTTGCAGAATCCCCTTTTCCATTAAATTTTCACCCATTATCTCTAAATAGGCCCTGTTTCTCTGTATTTTGTTTCTGTCCTTTATGACTTCTTTTCCTTTCTTTCTTCCCTCTCATCTTCTCCTTCCCCTTTTTACTCCCTTGTCTCTCTAGTTCTAATTCTCTCTTCTGCATTTCCCTCTTCTGTTGCTTTCTGATTTTATACTTATTTTTCACTCTATTTTTTTTTTTTTGGAGTTGTTTTTCCCAATCTTAAACTTTCCCCCCTTTCCTTTTTCCCCCCATCTAAGATTACTTGTTCATTAAAGATGGCTTCTTCTTTGTCGCAATCTTCTTGTTCTGCAGGCATTTTTTGTTGTTTCTCATAATTCAAAATCTCCATTTCTAAAAACTGAAATACGAAGCCAAAAGAACCTCTCCCTTCTTGTGCATCTTCTTTGTACTTTTTAAGTTCCATTTTCAGTTCTTCTAAAAGTGGAGCCATTTTAAAAAGTTTTAAACAACCACCCGATTGATTTTAGTCATTCAAAACAATAACCAAGAATCCAGAAATCATCAAGTAATCCAGATAGTCCCGAGTTATATCTTCTTATTTCTTTTTCGACTTTCTCTTCCTGTGGTTTTTGTTGCAATATTTCAGTTAGAATGTATCTTTTGGAAGTCTTGTTGAGATTTTGCTGTAAGTTCTTTTTAATTCCAGGCAGTCTCCTCCCTTCCAGATCCTACCCTTTTATTCTTTTTCTCTCCTTTCCTGTTTTCAAAAGCTTTTAATTATCCAGAAATCTTTATTATCCCTTTTATTTTTTATTTTCAGCATTAAATGCCTATTGATGTCAAAGTGGATTTTTTTCCAATTTGTTACTTAAGTCTCTTAGCTATCAGTATAGGAAAAGGAGAAAAAAAAAACCCAAATCTTTTCCCTTTTCTCTCTCCTTCGCAGCTTAAAAATCTTCTTAGGGAACAATGTTATTGTTTTTTAATAGTTTCAATTCCAGGATACCTTATTTGTTGCTTTTGCTGTTTGACCCAGTCAACCAAAGCTTTCTCATCTTATCTTCCTCCTGCACATTCTTTTCCGGTCGAGTTCTTCTTTGTGGTGGACATTTCTGACCACCGCTGCAACCGCCTTTGGAAAAGGGAGTAATGGCCAGCTGTGGAGGAGAGATGCGGCTCTCCTCAACCCTGCAGGCAGTCTCCCCCCTCTTCACCAACTCTACAGGGTGGCTTAGCCCCAAAGCCAGCTGTCTTGGGGCACTCCAGCGGTGAACACGGATCAAAGCCTCGCAGAGATGAGGTTTCGGTCTGTCGCTGAAGAAGCTCAAACCAGAAGTTTTCAGAACTAGTAGTAAAAATTTTTGAATCCCACCACTGAGCTGAATGTAATTTGGTGCTCTGTAGTTGTCAAGGAAATTCTCAACGACATTCTTGAATGCTTTTCAGATGATTTTTTTCTGACCCCATTAACAGCAGTCTTGAATTGCTTGTCATTGATGATTTATCTGATCTGTGGACCAACAAAAATACCTTCCTGATCTTGGTATCGGTTTTGCTTAGAAACATCTATCTCAAATAATGAACACCTTCACCTTCCCTGTTCATCACTTTCACAAAATTTTTCAACAGTCCAAATTCTATGTAAAGTGGAGGCAAAGATATCTTTGTTGGGTCAACAAGTGGTTTCTGTATCATATTTTTCTGTTCTAGAACCAAATTCTTTCAGAGTAGCTAATTCTTTTTAATATGATGCAATTCAGCTGCACAGTTATCCCACTCAGATATGTAACAACAGTATCCAAGCTACATCCAAGCAGCAGAGCTAAAACTTTTAGATGTCCATAGATGTTCCAGCTGTACTTGGTGTACTGAATGTAGTTCAACAATAGTTCCATGTTTTTGTATGTTTCTTTCATGTATGTAGCATAGCCAAAATGATAAGATACACTCAAAAATGTTCAGGAAGCACAATCTTTGCTGTCCAGTGTAGCCTTTTAAATAAATCAATAGAGATGCTTACCCCTCTTTTTTTAAAAAAAAAAAAAATAGTTAATTAGTTTTGTTATTTGTTTATTTTGCTACTCAGATTGATGCTGTTGCTAAGTGTAAATTGTGTCTCTAGAATCCTTGTGATTTCATGCTGTTCTTTGGCATAAATATCTGTTTTTTGCTAGGACTTATCCTAGCTACAGACTGAAATAATAATGAAGATAATGATGATGGTCATAGTGATATTGATTTTTTTTTTGCCAAGGCAGTTCAATAATGACTTTTTGTTGGCCTGCAAAGAACCTGCTTGAAAAACAATGGGTGTTATTTTTGTATAATGTAAAGGAAAAAAAAATCTTCCTTTTGCATTAGTGAATAAACAATCCATTTAGAGCATATATCCTTTTCTCTTCGGAATAGAGTTTTATTTTATTACCGCCTTTCCTTGTTGCAAAAAGTAAAGAGGAAATGAATTCCAGAGAAATAAACAATGACAAACCTACATGAACACAAAGGATAAGGACATTTCAGTGACTATAAAGATAAGAATAGTTAAAGCTGTAGCCTTTCTAGAGAGATTATACGCCTGTGAAAGTTGCATACTGAAGAGAATGACATCTCTGAATTACAGATCTGAAGATGCTTAGTAAGAGGACCATGAAATGCAAGAAGAATCCATCAGTGAGTCCGGGAATAAATAAAGAGTGCCTGTAGCCTGGAAGCAATGCTCAGCAAAAAGAAAATAATATATTTGTGGCATGCAATCAGGAACAAAGCAAAATGATGAAATGTTTGTGGTGATGTCACAGTGCAAGTACAAAAGTTTTCACTGACATACTGTGATCCACATTTCATATTTGCTCCCCTCACAGCCAGTGCTTATACCAATGATCTTATATGATAATAGAAATATTATTCTCTTTGGCAAGGTTGAGAAAGAATAAGCAGAGACATTGAATAACAGAATAACAGTTAGAAGGGACCTTGGAGGTTTTCTAGACTAATCCCCTGCTTAAGCAGGAAACGCTATACCACTTCAGACAAATGGTTGTCCAATCTCTTCTTAAAAACCTCTTGTGTTGGAGCACCTACAACTTCTGGGGGCATGCTTTTCCACTGATTAATTCCACTGATTAACTGCCAGGGATTTTCTCCTTAGTTCTAGGTTGGTTCTTTCCTTGATTAATTTCAATTTGTTGCTTCGTGTCCTGCCTTTGGAGAATAGGTTTACCCCCCCCGCTCTACTTTGTGGCAACCAGAGGTGGTATTCAGCAGGTTCTGACCAGTTCTGGAGAACCAGTAGCAGAAATTTTGAGTTGTTCAGAGAACGGGCAAATCCCACCTCTGACTGGCCCCGCCCCCATCTATTCTCTGCCTCCCGAGTCCCAGCTGATCGGCTGGGTCTTCTTTGGTTGCCCTGAACAGGAGAACAGAGCTGGAAAGCAGGTTAGTGGGGTGGGGAGGGAATAGGATTTTGCAGTAACCTTCCCCTGCCATGCCCACCAAGCCACGCCCATCAAGCCATGCCCACCAAGCCACGCCATGCCCACAGAACCAGTAGTAAAAAAAAATTTGCATCCCACCACTGCTGGCAACCTTTAAATATTGGAACACTGCTATCATATCACTCCTAGTCCTTCTTTTCATTAAACATTGGGCAGGATCCAAGAAATACCTAAAATATCCTTGAGGAGACTATGGATTATTGTTGGAGATGGCTCTCGTTCAAGCTTGATATTCTTAAATTGCTTCACATTTTTATAATTTTGCTTGTATTAATGCATCCTGAACTTTTGTTTTCATTCATATTCACTGAAGATTTGCCTTCGGGCAAATTGTCCTCCAGGTGAGATCTGATGATTGTATCTTCCAACCAGATATAATGTGATGCAATGACAAAGGTATTAGAGTGGGAATGGAAACATCTAGCTCTCTGGGTAATTTTGGCAAAATCATTACCTTTCAACTTAACCTACTTCACAGAGTTGTTGCTGTGAAGGTAAAATAAAAGAAGCACCCCTTGTGTCATGACTTAAAAAGCTGAAAGAAAGGCACGGTAAAAGTGTTAATGATCACTATCATTACTGCCTAAATTTAAGGCATGTATTTTTCAGCCAAGATCTTCTTTTGGAACACATTACAATAAAATAGAATGAAGAGTTAGTGCACTACATATATGCGGTTTTAAAGCTTTATTGTGTAAAGATTTATTTTGGGGGCCTTGTGGGATTTAGTAATAGAGTTCAGAGACAGCAGGAGCTGCAGGTGCACTTGGCAATGATATTAAACCTACAAATGTTCACTTGGTGATTTGCAGAGTTTGGTATCCATCAAAACGATTCAGGATGTTTGAAAAGGTTTCAACAACAGACAATGAGTTTTAATACCTTACAGAGGTTAATGGGTTAGATCTTGGTACTATTACATGGGATCTTGGTACTATTACAGGTAGTGCTCAACTTATGACCATAATTGAGCCCAAAATTTATGTTGTTAAGTGAAACAATTCAGAGAATTTTGCCCCATTTTACAACCTTTCTTGCCACAGTTGTTAAGTGAATCACTGCAGTTGTTAAGTTAGTAACATGGTTATTGAGTGAATCTGGCTTCTGACTTTGCTTGTCAGAAGGTTGCAAAAGGGGTTCACATCACCCCGGGACTCTGCAACCGTCATAAATATGAGTCTGTTGCAAGGGTCTGAATTTTGAACATGTGACCATGAGAATGGGGATGCTGCAACAGTCACAAGTTTGAAAAATAATAATAAGTCACTTTTTCCAGTGCCATTGTAACTTTGAGTGGTCTCTAAATGAACTGTTGTAAGTCAAGAACTGCCTGTATTATTTTTAATTGTTAAAATAGTATTATTACTTATACACCCAGGGGGGGATTCAATTTTTTAAACAACCGGTTCTATGGGTGTGGCTTAGTTGGTGGGTGTGGCTTGGTGGTCATTTGACTGGCTGGGCGTGGCCAACTAAACATCACTCACATCGAGGCACGCATCTCCTCACCTGGCCTCTCGTGACCGTGGGGATGCTGCAATAGTTGTAAGTTTGAAAAATGGTTATAAGTCACTTTTTTCAGTGCCATTGTAACTTTGAATGGTCACTCCACACAAGCAAAGTACCATCAAAGGAGGGGGAAAAAACCCACCAGAGAAGTTCCAGAGACAGGAAGTCTAGTCCTGCCAAGAATGTAATAAGGGTTAACGGAGAGGCAGTTTCTGTAAGCAACACCAGAATGTTTCCTTCCTGCCTTCCTTATAGGATTAGTCCAGTAATTTCTTCTAACAACCGGTTCTCCGAACTGCTTAAAATGTTAACAACCGGTTCTAGCAAATAGGTGCGAACCTGTGGAATCCCACCCCTGTATACACCAACGTGAAATCACATTTCTTTATCTGGTGTTGACCTTCAGATGCGTTTAATTTTTCCCACAAACTTCGGCTGTCATAATGTATCAATGTACTTCATTTGCAGATCCAAGTAGTGTGGCCTTTTGTCACTGAGAGATGACAATGTGTAGATTTTCTAAGAGCTGTCCAAGATTTTTTTTTTTTTTAATTTGGCAGCAAAAAGTGTTGATAACACTGAGATCACCAGAATTGGTTCATGCCATAATCTTCCATTTTTCAGAGCTTGATACGTTATGATCTTCTTATCAGGGTTGGTCACACAGTCAGCCAGATATTCAGACTGGATTTGGCATTTTTATCCACCTATCAAGTTCTTCCCAAGGAACTGCAATAAGCAGATGTTGATGTTTGATGGTGTTAAAGGTACCGTCACAGGCTATAAGCTATTCCAAGTAAAGCTGTCTTTTGCAATTGATTGATTGATGGTGAAGTTTTCAATGCCAATGGTGTTCAAGTGGTAATCCAGTTGTTTTGGGATTGCACCTAAGGCACTTATTACTATTGGTATTATTACCTCTGCCTTCTTTTGACAAAGTTTTCTATTTGTAATTGTATTTTATTATCTTTATTATTCTCTTCTATTCTGCTGTCTACATGTTGTTGCTAAGTGAAAAATTAAAATTTTAAGTCGTCATGTGTCATTTACTTAAGGTCCATGGTGATTTGCTTAATGACTGTAGGGAGGTGAGGTCATAAGCCTATCACAGTCACCTGATTATTCACTTTGTGAATAATGTCTGCACTTAGCAACAGAGTTACTTGCCCCAAATGTTATTGCTAATCAAGGACTACGTAATTTAATGAACCATAAAATCCATGATCACATAACATATTTAACTAGGATAAATAATAGAAGATGCACATTAGTTTTCCTTAAAATTCTGTATGTGAGTATGTGCATATAATATGGCTTTGCATTGAATGCACTCTGTTCCTGTTTAAATTTGTTTCAGTGGTTAAATATATTGTACAACATATTGACCTGTGATATTCCTGAGCATGATTGGGTAAAAAAAAAAACCTAGCAAATAGACTTGTACAGTGTCTCAGGTTCAATTATTGTTAATTCTGGATAATAGTTTAGCAATAATTTAGTGTGTTCTGCAGGAAGAGCCTGTTAGCTTAGTTTCTGGTTCAATGTATTTTGCAGAAAATAGGTTAATGCAGAAATCCAATTAATCATGGTATGTGAACACGACTCAAAAATCATAAGCATTTTAGGGAAGAAAATAACAGTAGGAAAAAGGTGGTTGCTGTTAGTTTTTTGAAGGCACTTCATAGTTGAACAAATGGAAGGGAATGGAAATGTGAAAGTTTCAGAGAATTATTGTACATGTTGTAAATAACTGAAAACCACTTGTCTTTAGCTGGCTATAGAGTTATTATTTATTTATTTCATATGGCATATATTTATCAGGGAGATCTACCCTTCACAGAGTAGTTCTGACAGCCAAATTGCTAGTTTGTTCAGTTTTGTATCTGGGCGATTTTCCACACTGTGCCACAGGGTGTGAGCTAAGTTGCACCATCAGCTAGTGGCATTCAGATGGTGACATCTTCTGGGGCCTCTTCTACCGATCTCAACTCATGTCTGGGTAGGCTAGCGCCGGCTCACATTCCTCATGCAACTAGTCTTTCCCACGAGAGTGGTACCTATTTATCTACTTGCAATAATGTTTTCCAAATGCTGGGGGTCAGGGCAGGAGATAACAGGCAAGTGATGGGAACTCACCCCCGCCCATAGTGCTACTAGAGCTCAGCAGATCCAGCATCCTTAAGTCACTGCACCACACAGTGTTATTCAACTTGTGATGCAAGTCTTGCAATGGACAAAATCTATGGCACTTCATTCAGTGAAGATAATGACACAATATATATTAACCCACCTTGTCTTCCTCCCTTCCCAATTATTTTCCACTTTGTATTATTATAGAAATAGCACTTAGACTTATATTCTGCTTTACAGTGCTTTTACAGCACTCTCTAAGCAGTTTACAGAGTCAGCATATTGCCCCCAACAATTTGGCTCCTCATTTTACTGACCTCGGAAGGATGGAAGGCTGAGTCAACCTTGAGCCAGTGAGATTCGAACTGCCAAATTGCAGGCAGCTGGCAGTCAGCAGAAGTAGCCTGCAGTACTGCACTCTAACCACTCACCACCGTGGCTCATTCTTTATCATACTAGGTTATTGTCTTCTAATGTGACTGATTAAAAAAAAGTATCTATGGTCCAGATATCCCCCTTCATTTCTGGTTGCTTGGCATTTTTCTCCATGATTTTTTTTTTTTCTATGGCTGTTTGTGAGACCCGATAGTTGCCATTACCACCCAATCTTGACAAGAAAATGTGGGAGAAAGGGAGAGAATAGGAAACTCTCACCACTCTCTTCATATTATATATGCTGAAAAAGTCAAGGCAAGGCTGATCCAAGCACAGAAATAGTATTTTTTCCAAAATAGTGGTATTCTATGAATAGATAATCTGGGTGCAAAAGGATGTCACCTTGGAAAGTCTGATTAAGTTTTGACAGATGGCTAAACCCACCTCACCAGCTATGTTAGTAGTCATATCTTGCCTAATCATACCTCACATAAAAGGTAAAGGTAAAGGTTCCCCTCGCACATACATGCTAGTCGTTTCTGGCTCTAGGGGGTGGTGCTCATCTCCGTTATAAAGCCAAAGAGCCAGTGCTGTCTGAAGATGTCTCTGTGGTCATGTGGCTGGCATGACTAAATGCCGAAGTGTTACCTTCCCACCAAAGTGGTCCCTATTTTTCTGCTTGCATTTTTTTGATGCTTTCGAAATGCTAGGTTGGTAGAAGTTGGGACAAGTAATGGGAGCTCGCTCCATTGCGTGGTGCTAGGGATTCAAACCTCCAAACTGCTGACCTTTCTGATCGACAAGCTCAGTGTCTTATCCACTGAGCCACCGCGTCCCCTATATTTATACCTCACATAAATGACAGTAATTGGTGGATATTTTCCCCGTTGGCTCATGACATTTGATGGAAGAATAAATGAAGTCAGGAAACTTCAGCAACGTATTGCCTTAATTTCTCTTCCATTAAGACTGTAAAGTTAACATCATTTAATGAGTTCATTGGAAAGGACCTTGGACATCTTCTAGTCCAACCCTCTGCTGGAGAAGAATAAGGATTGGTCTGTGAGATATTGCAGGGAAATGAATGGAAATCTGGATAGACATAAAGAATCAGGAGATATAAGACAGGTCTGTTGGCCCCTTTATGTCATACTTAATCCAGGTAACAATGAAGCATTTCAAAACATACAGATTGAATCTGTGCAAACAAACACAATTATAAATGCAAGTTGAAAATTCCTCTTACAGTTTCCAAGATTCTGATTTTAATCCATTTTATTCTAGCATTAAAGATACCTAAGTGAAATGTGTATAATTTTTGCTTCTTTGCTCTTACCCTGCTTTAACATTAGAAATTTCACCATTCTGTCATTTCTGACATGAGGAGGGCAGACCAAAGCGTGCTCACCTACTTTTGTTCCTTTCAATGCACACAATGATCTGACTCTTGATCTTGAAGTGTACTTCGTAATCACATATTAAACTCCATATACATACCTGGCTTTTTTTTAATGCCCAGGGAACAGCTGTTGTTTTTGATTAAAAAACATCAGTGCTACAGAATCACTTACATTAAAAGGAACTCCTAACAAAATTTGTCTTCCTTTTCTATGGCAATTTTTGTAAAAAGGTAAAGGTTTTTCCGTCCAGTCGAGTCTGATTCTAGGGCAAGGTATTTATCTCCATTTCTTGTTGAGGGAGCCAGTATTCTCCAAAGATGTCTTCCACAGTTTGGTATGGCCAACATGGTCATATGCCAAAGGCTCACAGAACACTGTTACCTTCCCACCAAAGTGGTATCTATTAATCTATTCACATTTGCATGTTTTCCAACTGCTAGATAGGACAGGAATTGGAGCTCAGCCCATTTTGTGGAGCTCAGGTCGTGAACCCAGATTTCCAGTTTACAAGCTCAGCATTTTTAATCACCAAGCCATCATGTCCCCTAAAATGTATGTATCAGCTGATTAATCTTAGCCTAATGTGCTATCCTTTCCTTTGCCCTGCTCTTGTTGAAGCGGTTTCTTATGAACAAGGCAAAGTGGGTGGTTCTGCTTGCAAGACTGTGACATCTGTCAATGAGTTCTTTGGATTTGCTCCAATCTGTCTTGCAGGCCTTCTGTGTTTCACTTCAGCTGTTAGGTGACAGGAGTTTATTTTCAGGCATTTGTTTGAAGGGAGAATAGCATTGATCAATGTCATCTGATGTCAGTTTAGGAGCCTAGAAGCAGGATGGAAAACCTTTGTTTTATCAGATAGATTAGATAATCTTCATATGTTGAGCAGCTTTCCAGTATGCTATTAGCTAACTCTTGAGATATATTTAAAATAATCCCTGAAAGTTGGCAACTTGTTTATAAGGAAAGTTGTATAAATTGAACTGTGCCATCACAATACAGTTCAGGCCACCTTCTGCAACAAAAAACATTTTCCTTAATTACTCAACCTTACTCCAATATTCTGTGCTTGTGAAAAATATTCAAGCAAAACCAAAATTATGCTTTAAGACTGAAGAGGCCCTCATTAACTAAATGTGCAGGCAGAACTACTTTGGAATGGGGAAAAGCAGAGATTAATTTCAATCTCTGCCTGTCCAAAATCCCAAATAGAAGAGTCTGGGGAAGGGTACATCTATTTGTTTGAATAGCTCTAGTGTAATAGCTCCAGTGCAATTGTTTATATTGTTTGGATGAATAATAGAAGCTCTTTGAATCATTATCTTTGAAAATGGTTGCATGGGTTTAAATTATAAGAAATCTTGAAGAGGCAATTTATGTTGTATTCAGTCTTTTAGTCAGTTGTTTGAATCACCATACTATTTTTCAGAGCAATATTTTTCCATTTGGATTCAAGACATTGTAGATGCTTTGTGGATGCAGCTTTTGTGGGATGTCTGTACTAATCAGGAAGATGTGATTTAATCTATGGAGTTTGCTGCGCTGTATGGCACTGGATGCTGGGCAGCAACAACAGGGATTGAAAGCTATCTCCATGCCATGGAAATGCGAATGCTCCATTGGATATCGGGCATCTCCCTTCTTCACCAAATCACAAATGACAACATTCAACAACATTTTGATGTAGCACCAATTATAGAGAAGATGAGAGAAGTCTGACTCCACTGGTATGGACATTTCCAGAGAGCAGCACCTTCCACCATGGCCAACACCAACTAGAAGTCAATGGCCAGCAACCTTGCAGGCATCCAAAATAGAGATGGTAAGACACCATCAACAAAGATATGCAAGCCATGGGCCTGCACTGTGGAGATGCAGCTGACCATGCAAAATGGCATTCAATGATCTGAAAAGCGGATCCTGCACCTGTGGGAATATACTAGGAGGAGGAGGAGGAGTTGTTTGCTGCACGTTCAGTCTATTGTAGATCTAAAATGCAGGGTTAAACAATGGGATTATTGACAAATAACCTATCCATATTTTTATTCCTTCTATTCCATCATGTTTGATTCCTAGTAACTGCCTGGACAGATCCCTGTAGTTTTCTTAGCAATGTTTTTCAGAAGTAGTTTGCCATTGCCTCCTTTCTAGAGCAGAGAGAAAGTGACTGGCTCAAAGTTAGCCCACTGTCTTTGTGCGTAAGGCAGAACTAGAACTCATAGTTTCTCAGTTTCTAGCCTGATGTCTTAACCACTACACCAGATTGGATCTCACATTTATTTTAAGCTTGATCAAATAAACTAACAGGACTGAAATGATGATGCTTTATGGATTTGTTTATCGCTAAGAGATAGGATATGGAAAGAAGAAAACATTTGTTGTAATTTAAGAGGAGGTAACAAATGTTACAAAATTATTTCTTGTTGCGATCAAGGTTGAAAATATGCTCTCATTGTAAACTGCACAAAATGTGCTTTAAAGGCTACCACAATTCCTGGTGCAAAAATTATAAAAAGCATAGAGAGGGATTGTATTTTTCCTTTGAATAAATTCCAGGAGTGGGATTTGTTGATTTCTGGAGAAAAGCATTGCTTGGCTACCATTGTGAGTGTTGCAAACAATTTGAAATCATATTGTTTGAGCATGTTTTTGCCCTTAGTTGTTCTTGGTGGTTTATTATGCTACTTGTTTTACTTTTTTCTTTGTTTTCTTTGGATTGTTAGTTATCCATTAGGATTGGAGCAGCACATAAATATTAGCAATAAATTAGCACTTAGGTCATTGAAAGGCAAGTTCAAGTTCTACATAGACAATTATCTATTCAGTGCTGACAATTTGTCTGCATTTGTGACTAACCCAGCAATATTTTATCTCTGATTTTTCTAAAAAATAAATCAATTCAACCCACCAAGTCTTGACAAACATTTGAGATAAAGATTAATAGTTACAATGACTCATCTCTGAGACATGCAGCATTATTCTAATAATGAATTATATTAGTGTTCTTTTCCCTGAAATATTACTTGCATACATAGCACACATGCACAGGACTTACAGAGGAAGAATAATTTTAAAAAATATATAACCTCATTAATTCTTCTAATAGTGATTAATTAGGAAACTTTCAAATACATCATGTCTCACATTTCCAAGGAATGTTGTTGGAGTCTTCAGAACATAAGTCTACCTAGTTCCCAAATGTCTTAAACATACAGCTGATGTATAAGTTGAATTGTTTTTTACATTGATACAAATCTGTATTTCACCTATTGTGTGCAACTGTTTCCCTCAAAACAAATACAGTGGAGAGCTCTTTCAAAAACTTTATTCGCTACTTTGCTATCCTGATCACTCTCTCCCATTGTGAATTCAAATGAGGTCTTTGAAATTTAAGGGGAGACTTTGGGCACCTAATTAAACCCCCAAATGGACAGGTTCCTACAAGCTGGTCATGATAATGTTATGTATAGTGTGAATTTTCACCGAAGAGAAAATGTTAGCAGGACAAACAAGCTATAAGAGTAAGTTTAGATAATGTACGTATATAATGTACCCATATTCCTCAAAACATAGTGAACATCAGAAATGTTGTTATTGCTTTGCTTAATGCATAAGAAGGCCATGTTGTGCAATCTCAGGGGTGGGGGGTGTTTTTTGTTTTGGTAAATTTCTTATCTTCTCTTTTAAAAAAACACAGTGGAAGTGTCAGGATGGGTGCAGAAAGTGCAAGAAGTGTTCTTTTGTTTTTTAATTTTTCAAGAGTTTGCTAAAATTACCATGTACCTGTCTATGATGACAATGTGGAAGTCCATTGTTACTTTGAAGAGTTTAGTGACATGTTTTGATTTTTCTTTCATACTAAAAACCATCTAAAAGTTTAGAGCTTATTCTGAGCCATCCTTTTTCCTTTTGTTTACTGTATAAAGGAGAAGTAGGGGAGGGGAAAAAATCTTCACATAGCTTCCAAACTTTTCTCACCATGACAGTCAAAGACATTTAATTCCTTTTCCAGAGTGTTTCTTAAGAGGGAAGTCATTGAGTTTCTTGAAAAACTTGTAGTTTCAACTTAGTTACTGAGTTAACCCATTTTCTGGTGTTCAGAATCTGTCAAAACATAAATAAAAAATTTGCAATATTAGAACACCATAGACCAGTGGTTCTCAATCTTTTCTTCACTGTAGATTCCTGTTGTGCCATGACCACAGACCACCAAGACTTAACTCAAGGTTTAAACCATAACATTTCTTCAAACCTTTGTGGACCCCTTGTGATGAAATTGTAGCTCCCCAGGGCTCCTCAGGGCTCCCCAGGCCACAGGTTGAGAATCACTACCATAGACCACATAGAAATCTAACCAAAGTTAATATAAAACTAGTTTAGCATGTTTCACAAAAGCACCTATTAATAACATGTTATATTTGAACCTCAGTCTAAGTAATCCATTTGATATTCCAATTTATCGCTCTATCACTCTAAGTAGTAAAGCAAAAGAAGTTTGAAATATGCAGATCTTTAAAGCCGTGTCATTCAGTCTTAGTCAAAAAGATACCCAAGAACTTTGAATGATTCATCCTATCAGATAAGCAGCCTTTTTCAAACTGTCCAGTGATGTGAACAATAGAGAAGACCAAAATAATGGAGGGAAACATCAAGAAAGGGCTTAGGAATTGACTCAGTTTTGAGAACATGGGTTTAACTAATGTTAAACCACCCAATTTGGTGGGTAGTAGCTTGCATTATACATGACGCTTGGTGAGGCTGAAAACCTGCACAGACCTGTACCAAATGTATATTTATCTTGAAATGTCACAATTGTCTAAACATGTTTAGTCAAGCTAGGCTCTTTATAAAGAAGAGATGCGATGTCTCAAGAAGAAGGGTTTTTTTTTTTTTACTTTTCCGTCTCTTTCAGCTAGCAAAACATAAAGAAATCAAAGCCCCAGGGTAGAGTCCAAGTTCTCAGAAGCAAGCAGGCACATTATGAGATGCCAGGCATGACAAATCAATCCTGTTAAATTTTCAAGCAGCATTAATATTACTTTTAAACCCCAAAGCTTTCATTTCTACACTTCACAGCAAAGTAAAGAGCTTTCTGGCAAGTAAAGAATGAATTAATCATCATTTTGACATTAATCATCCCCTAAATTCAGGTCTCAAGTAAATGTGAATATAAGGAGTTTAGCATCTGACAGCTAACTTTTGACAGGAGACTTTTAGAAATGCGTTCCTCCAATACAGGCACTTATTACATAGGGACAATGTTCTTACTTTGGGAAGAACAATAAGCAGCCCGTCCAGCAAAAGATATTCCCCTAAGCAGTGGAAGTAGATTGGATAATTGTGCATTAGAAGTTTGACTTGGTGCCAGTTCGCTGTTGTTTTTCATGGTTTAATTTGTTTACTTTTATAGTTTTAATGTGATTTTATGTGTTGTTTTAACTTTTGATTGGGAGCCGCCCAGAGTAGGTTGGAAGATGGATGGAAGTGTAAATGTTTTAAATAAATAAATAAAGTAACACTGTAGAAAAAATGCACAGAAGAGCAACCAGGATGATTAGGGGACTGGAGACTAAAACATACAATGAATGGTTATAGGAACTGGGTATGACTAGTCTAGTAAAGAGAAGGATCAGAGGAGACATGATAGCAGTGTTCCAATATCTGAGGAAGGAGGTCAAGCTATTTTTCAAGGCACTTGAAGACCAGGTATGGAATGATGGATGGAAATTGATCAAGAAGAGATTTGACCTAGAAATAAGGACTTTTTTTTCTGATGGTGAGAACAATCAATCAATGGAACAGCTTGCTTTTGGAAGTTGTGGGAGCTTCATCACTGGAGGCTTTCAAGAAGATATTGGGCTGCCATTTGTCAGAAATGGTGTAGGGTCTCCTGCTTGGGTGGGTGGGTTGGACTAGATGACCAACAAGAACCCTTCCAACTCTGTTAATCTGTAATACCATAATCCAATTCGACTACTATTAATCCTACTTCTGATTGCAGTATGAAAATGTACTGGTTTCACATAGTATATATGGACATTAAAGTGGAGAATTTTGTTGAATATTTATATATATATATATATACACACACAACAAAAACACATCAAGAGAGAGTGGGCTTTGAGCATTACAGCAATAAAAAAAGCATTGATCTGCTACATAAGCTGCAATTAAAAAGGTCACATTCCACACTGAGATTATTAGGAAATGACTCCAGCAAAACTGCTAATGTTATAATATTGTACGCCTCCATCACAGAGGTGGTATTCAGCCAGTTCTGACAGATTCTGAAGAACTGGTAGTGGAACTTTTGAGTAGTTTGGAGAACCGGCAAATGCCACCTCTGACTGGCCCCACCCACATCTATTCTCTGCCTCCCGAGTCCCAGCTGATCGGCTGGGTCTTCTTTTGTTGCCCTCCACAGGAGAATGGAGCTGGAAAGCAGGTTAGTGGGATGGGGAGGGAATGGGGTTTTTGCAATATCCTTCCCTGTCTAGTCCACCAAGCCACACCACACCCACCAAACCATACCATGCCCACCAAGCCACACCCACAGAACCGGTAGTAAAAAAATTTGATCAGTATAAATCCAGTCACTGTTTTCCTTTATCTTTTAAAGATACTGCCAGGCTAACAAAGCTTCAGAAGGTGAACATTGTTTTATGATGAAGAAGTTAGGAGTTTAATATCTATTTTTTAGTTTGAAAAGAAATGAGGTTTCACAGCTGTGATAAACATGCATGCAACTATCCCTAATGTGGAAAAGAAGGGCAGAAAATGTAACCCATCAAAAGGAAATTTAATTAAATTCAAAATGTTGAACATTTCAACAGGATCATATAAACAGACATGCTGGATAACTAAAATATGTATATATTATGTCTGGAGAAGGTCTTAATCTTAAAGTTTACTTGTATAAAATCAAAGAAATGCGTGCAAATGTAAAATTTTAATGAGAGAAAACAATGAAGTCTCAGTAATTTAAGCTAGCTGTTGCAAGATCTTTATATGTATTGATATATGTATTAAGTTGGCTGTGTAAATGGATAATAATTTATTGGGCTGAATTAATCTCCATTAGTTTTATTCAGCATGCCTTTATGTCTGCTAAAAGCCAACAAATATATATTGGTTTCGATGTTCTTCTTTCTGGCTGAATCTAATATTAATTTGATCCATGCTAAGCTCCTTCTGCAAAAATTTTGCCCCTCGCTGCTGCATTATTTTCTGTAGCTGTGTGCAACTACCAGTTGCAATCAAAATGTCACGTTTTCCCTGTTATGTTTATCTTTTTGTTTCAGTGTGCTTACATGAATAAAAACTATATTGATGAAGGGAGGAGGGAGGAGGAGGAGGTAAAGGAGTAGCAGAAGAAGCAAAAAGAGGAGGAGGAGGACTTTCTTTGAGCACAGAGCTGCTACAGAGAAGGCATACTGTGCAACCTGAGGAACATGAATTGCATAATGTGTTCACTTAAGATGAACTGAGTATCTATAGTATGCTGTGTCCTGGATTATATTATCTACCAGAAATATGTTTCATCCTTTCCTCTCATACTTTGCAGATCTCTCATGACCACTTTATCCTATTGTGCTTGATTAATTGTGGGAAATCTCTGTGTTGTTACATTACTAATTGTAGTCTTTATTCTATTGTTACTTTAATTTTTTTTCACAAGAACAATCTTTTTTTAGCTTTCTTTTTCACTCAGAGTCTGTCTTAATTGGTGTAGTCTACAAATAATATACATAAGTATATAAATAAGTAGCGAATAA
This sequence comes from Notechis scutatus, assembly GCF_049901735.1. Classification (NCBI taxonomy): domain Eukaryota; kingdom Metazoa; phylum Chordata; class Lepidosauria; order Squamata; family Elapidae; genus Notechis; species Notechis scutatus. The sequence goes on from NC_142012.1 coordinate 155,563,463, forward strand.
TCCCAATGCTTAAGTCAAAAGTTCAATGCTAAATACTGATCTCTCTCTCTCTCTCTCTCTCTCTCTCTCTCTCTCTCTCTCTCTCCTCTCTCTCTCTCTCTCTCTCTGTGTGTGTGTGCCACACATATCCTTCTGGATTTTGCAGCTCTGTTTGAACATATGTAATCTCTGCCTTTCAAAAATTAGGTTTATTACTACAGGTTGCTTTCTCCTTGAGATGAAAAAATATAATAAATGTGTTTAACGAGTGACATGCACACATGAAAATGGATGCCATTACAACAGTATGCTGTTTGTTTACTTGTTTTGAAAAGAAAAATATAGTTCATTGTTTCTGAAACAGTGTGTAGAAATGAGTAAACTAGTTCACTGAAATAAAGTCTAATCATCAACACAATCTTTAAAAGAATTTGAAATCCTTTAAACTGTAGACAAAAGCCAATAAAGCTTCTAAGGAAGGAAATCAATACAAAGTCTTAAAGGTTTCTCTCCCTCTTACACAGACAGCAAGCTTTCTTTCTGAAGCCATTTTCCCTGTGTCTTTGACAATACCCACAAAGCTGGATTCCTCCTTCCGCCTGCACGAATCCATCACTAAGGTAAAGGCAATTAAGATGTCTCATCTCACAGTGATATAAGCATTTCTTTCATGTGAAACAATCAGGAATGAATAATTCACTGTTTTCAGGGGTGTTTGAAAGTATTTATTGATGAGCCTGTATTGACAGTTTGATTGATGATTTAAATGCAGTCACAGTATTATTTTGTGCGTGGTTCTTTCAAAAGAAAGTCCCACTGAACTCATGGGGCTAACTCCCAAGATGGTAAATATAAGATTTGAGGCTTAAGTCTTCTGTTTCAGGATTCAGAATAAGGAGGTTTCCAAATTCAGGCATAAAAGTATTTTTTTCACCCATTCATTGGAAGAGCAGTTGTAAGATTGTTTTTTCCACACCAGGTCAATATCAAATATCCCCTGTATTTAATATTCCAAGATACACCATGCTGTTCATGGGGGTCAGGTAAAGATTCTACACAGCTCTTTTTTGTCCAGATGAAAAAGTATTTGTCTTTTATGAACTATGAAACAACTCAGGGAGAACAGACAATATTTGTGTGCTGAAGTGGAGAAAGGTGATAAGCTAAGGCGGTCTTCCTTCAGTCCCAGATTTAAACTTGGAAATTATCTAGTCTTGGAAAATCAATGGATCCAAGTCTTAAGGTTTCTTGTGATTTAAAAAATGGATAATGCTTATCTGTGTTTAATGTTTTCAAAAGACTGCATATGAACTTTTTGGTCTTAAGTTTTTTTTTTTAACTCCTGTGATTTGGTCCTGTCCAGCTGTAGCTCCATTTTGGATTTAAGGAAATTTGGAAAGAACTGTAATAATGGACAACATAATTGCAATATTATATTATATTCCCAAAATGTGAAATTTGCTCTTCCTCCCCCATCCCCCCACCCCCGTATCAAGTCTGTGGCTCAGCAAAGGATAATCCTAATAAGTGAAAATAAATATATCTTCCTGATATTAAAGAGTAGATTTAAGATGTTCTAAAGCCTTTCTGAAAAAACTTTCTATTCGAAAAATGAAAAAAATGTAGCCTTATGTTTCTGAATAGTCTACGTTTAATTATAAGTTTCAGGATTGAATTAATCCCTTATCCTTAACAAATTGATATGACATGAATTGTTTGTGTAATGTTACATATAAATATAATATTATGTATTATTTTTTTTCTCTTTGAATGGCTAGCTTATTTTAATCACTACATTGTAAATAGGATTTTAAACATCATATAATCCTTATGTATTTTTCATGGTATTTTTTATAACTCATTAATATTTTTTTGGAAAAAACATTTTTTTAAATGTAGAAAAATTGAATCGAAAAGAAACTTCTAATTCAAGGATTATTTTTAGGATAGACACATTTTTAGCACTGTTCTATAACTATTCTCTGTCTTCACTATGTTAGGTATTTTATTTATTGTCTGGCAGTGAGACAATAAAACAGGCAATGGAGCGGCCAGCATGAGGGAAGGAGAAACCTCTTTTCCTCTTTCTTCTCCCTGCCCCTCCTCCTTCCCTTGTGCCAGCCGCTCCATTGCCTGTTTCTCCATTGCAGAACAGCACCCAGGATCTACTTTGATAGTGTGTGTGTGTGTGTGTGTGTGTGTGTGTGTGTGTGTAACAACCATTCATCCAGGGTTAAATTGGCTGTCATGGGAGGCTCATCCCGCATGTGCGGTGGACCTGTAGGATGGCGATGGGCCATACGTCTCACGACAGCCAACCTGACTCCAGGCGAACCAATTGTTAAATTATTTGAATCTGCTTATACCATCCAGGACAAATGGTTGTCCAATCTTTTGTTGAAAACCTCCAGCATGAGAGCAGACACACCTCCGGGAGGCAAGCTGTTTCATTGATTAATCATTCCTACTGTCAGGAAATTCCCCCTTACTTCCAGGTTGAGTCTGACAAGATTCCACCTATTGTTTTTTGTCCTGCCTTCTGATGTCCTAGAGAATATGTCAATCACCTCTTTTCTGTGACAGCCCTTCAAGTATTGGAAGAGAACTACTAATACTTCTCTTTGATAGGCTAGATATACTTAGATCCCTCAACTGTTAATCATATGCTTTAGCCTCCAGAAACCTTATCATTTTTGTTGCTCTTCTCTGAAGTCTTTCTTGGGCCTCAGGATCCTTTTTTTTTTTTTTTTGCATCATGGTGACCAGAACTGGATGCGGTATTCCAAGTGTGGTCTCACCAGTACAGTATAAGGCAGTACTATAACTTCCTGTGATCATGAACCTATCCCTCTGTTGATGCAACCTAAGCTTTTTGGGGCAGCTGCAGAACGTTGTTGACTCATACTTTAGCAATGATCCACCAGGATGCCTAGATCCCTTCTACTATTGTTGAGCCAAGTACCTCCTCTTCTATACCTATTTGGTTTTTCCTGCCTACAGGACCTTACTTTTCTCACCATTGAATAGATAACATTATATACTGTATTTAAGGATATTTTTCAGGATATTTAGCAAGGTTTTAAGATATCATATATAGAAATAGAATTTATGTTGAAACATTTCTTTGTCCTGGTGGAAGATGCTAAAGTGTCCTGAAGTATTCTTTTTGGTATTTTAATCTTATCTGTTCATGCTAAGGGCAACTAGTTGCTAGAATTACATACAACTCCATCAAATACAAAGCATTTAGATCATTCTTCTTCAGTAGAGCAATAAAGCTGTAAATTGCTGTTCCACATACCTTCCGAACCCTGTCATTACATTTGAGAATTCAAGGTTATTCCATAATATATTTTTAAAATCCCTTCAATTTAAGGTAGGATTATCATTCCAATTTCCACTTAGGCTTCAAACATTCCATGAAATTAATAGATAAGAACAAGATCTTATATGCTGGCCATATTAGCTGAAACTTTGTTCAATCTCATATGCTACTGGGGAGTTATTAGTCAAAGTCCCTGCACCCACTTTGCATTGCTCTTTCAGGTTAACTTTGGGTGAAAAAATCCCCAGTTAGACATTCAAGAGGTACAATTAGCCCTGTCACTTGATAAAGATCAGCCTAATGAAATTGTTCCTAATGCATCTGAACAAGGCATAGCATTTCTCCCAAATTCCATTTAGTGTAACAGTTATATAAGCAGAACCTCATTTATTTGTTTGTTTCTGAAATGAACCAGAAAAGAAATTCATAACTCTATTTAATCCTTTTACATGAGTCAGAGGCATAGAATCATGATCACGTCCTTAGATGCATTTTGAGGCCCTGTTGAGTATACTACATTCTTCTCAGAAAACAGTCCAGATCTTCTCTTTGTCTTATCAAGTGCTTCCACCATTTGTAGGAAGAAAGTTCTGAGGTATCAAAATTACTAAATGTCAAATCCTTTTTCTTTAAATTGAAGCCTTATTGTTTTTCTTGCTTTCCTTCTTCCATTCTTTCACTCATGCTGTATGGAAAAATAAAAGGGGAAACCTCCATTCCTTCAATGGCAAATGGACAAAAGAAAATAAAAAGCATTCTAAAAATGAAACACCAATATCTATGTTCCTTCCAAGATTCCCAAAGCAGCATGCTGTCTAGGGTATCAATAGCAGCATCCAGGCAGTGGTCTAAGAAAGGGAAAGTAGGAAGCATTTAGAGTTCCACAATCACCATTTCTATGTTGAAAATTCTCAGTCATCCAAATAGAGTTGTCTGGAAGTTGGTTCATGGCAACTGGACTTCTTTTCTTTTTTCTTTTTGGTTTGAAATGTTTCATAGAACATAGTCTAATATAATTGGAAGGGACCTTGGAGGTCCTAGTCCAACCTCCTAGTTGTCCAAATGGTTGTCCAGTCTCTTTTTGAAAGTCTCCAGTGATGGAGAACCCACAACTGTTGAAGCCAAGCTATTCCATTGATTGCTGGCTATAACCATTTGGAATTTTATTCTTAGTTCTAGGTAGCTTCTCTCCTTGATTAGTTTTCATCCATTGTTTCTTGCTTTGCTTTTTGGTGCTTTTGAAAATAATTTGACTCCCTCAACTTTTTAGGAGCCTCTCAAATATTGAAACATTACTATCATGTCTTCTTCTTTTCTTTTTTTAAAATAAATTTTAAGTTTTCAAATTTAAAAAAAAACATAAAATAAAACTTTATACATTGTTATCAACATCAAGACATCTTTTGTATCTCCTTACATTTTTCAGTATATGTATTTACTTATTCCTTTACCATTACATCTTACTCTTGCTATAAATCAAAATCTTTTATCCTTACACATCAATCTTCTCTATGGTATATTTACAGGGATGGGATCCGACTGGTATAACTATCGGTTCTATCTATTAGCGTCACGCGCGCATGCGCAAGTCGCGTGAGTGCAATTTACGACCTGCTGAGCTGCACGGACAGCTGAGCAGCGCTGCGTGCAAGTGTGCAGCGGTTGGAAAAGCCCTTTTTTCCTGTTTTTTCAACTGCAGCTGTGTCGCGCAAAGCAGCTGCAGTTGAAAAAGCAGGAAATAAAGGTCAGGGAAGAGCCTAGGTGGCGAGTCGGCCAAAACAACAGCAGACATAGAACCGGTTCTATGTCTGCTGCTCTTCGGAGCAACTGGTTCTACAGAGGTGGACAGAACCGGTAGAAACCCACCCCTGTATATTTACATATTTACATATTCCCTCATTCTTTTCCTAATTGCCATTTTATTTTATTTTTATTTCTAAACCACTCATCCCAGGCATCCCAGGCCCTATAGTAAATTGAATCTTCTCTTATCTTTTATTTTCATCATTAGCCTGTCCATCTCTATACAATCTATTATTATTATTTTTATAACCATGCCTTCTGGTGGAACCCCTTTTTCTTTCCAGAGTTGTGTGTATGAAATCCTTGCAGCTGTTAATACGTGTAACATGATATACCTATCTGTTTTATTGCATTTTTGTGTTATTATACCTGATAAAAAAGTTTCCGGATTAAATTCAATTTTCTGATTTGTGATTTCTTCTAGCCATTGTCTAATTGTATTCCAATATTTTTTCACCTCCTGGCATGTCCACCAGGTATGGAAATCAGTGCCTTTTTCTTTTCCACATTTCCAACAATTTGGGTCTGAGTTAAACATTTTTGCCAGTCTAGCAGGAGGAAGGTGCCATCTGTAGAACATTTTATATTGATTTTCCCTGTATGCTGTAGATGTAATTAATTTGTAATTTAATCCCCACATTCTCTCCCAATTTTCCAGGTCTATATTATGGCTAACGTTTTCTTCTTTTCATTAGACTAGGCATACCTAATTCCTGTAACCATTCTTCATATATTTTAGCCTCCAGACCCCTAATCATTCTTGTTACTCTTCTCTGAACTCATTCCAGAGTCTCAACCTCTTTTTTATATTGTAATGACTAGAACTGGATACAAAATTGAATGTTGTGCCAAGTAATGGACTGAATTGTATGTCTTTTTCAAACTTCACTTCACTGTGTGATTCCAAGGAACCTAGATTTCTGTTGTTCATTCCATACTTCAAAATATGATCCTGTTCTTTGGATTTGTTATACTGAACTGTCAATGCAGCCAGATGAGGGCTTTCATTTTGATTTTCATTATGAATGGCTACGAATATCTACTACACATTTAATTAAGACTGATCAATGATCATAATTGATCATCTCTAACCAGAATTAACATAAACAATTTGTTCATCACTTGTTCCATGCAAACATCCATGGGATAATCTCCTGGTTGATTATTCTATTGACATGCTGGACTCATTAAAATGATAAGTTGTAATTGATGAAAGAGAACTCACAGTCCTATAAATGAATCAGTAAATTAATAAATGGGCAGTTAAGTAATTTTTTGCTGGAACCTAGGACTGAATATTTCATTACAGGCTGATGTAATTCACTGAAAAGGATCCAGGTAGTACAATACAATTTTAGAGAAATCTTTTGCAAGAGATCTGTATGTATTTACTGAACAATCCAATTCTACTGAAAAATATGCTCTAACAAGAAAAAAAATATGCGAGGAAGAAATGCAAGAAGAAACAGAAAAAAGACTTTCTTTCTCTTTCTCTTTCTCTTTCTTTCTTTCTTTCTTTCAACAATAGCATATATATATATATATATATATATATATATATATATATATATATATATATATATATATATATATATATATATATATTTGTTTTCTGAGGTTCTCGGTATTTGTATGTGGATCTTTGGTTATTCGGGTTTTCTCCCACGTAAGATTCAAACTCTAGAAGCACAGAGCCGAAGAAGCAAGCCTGAAGATGATGAATGAGACTTCATCGAAAGCGTTGCCTAGATACTTTGAATCTTACGCGGGAGAAAACCCGAATAACCAAAGATCCATATATATATATATATATATATATATATATATATATATATATATATATATATATATATATATATATATATATATATATATATATATATATACTGCCCCATAGTGCTTTACAGCACTTTCTAGCCAGTTTACAATGTCAGCATATTGCCCCCAACAATCTGGGTCCTCATTTTACCAACCCTGGAAGAATGGAAGGCTGAGTCAATCTTGAGACCTGTCAGGATCGAACTCCTGGCAGTGAGCAGAGTCTGCCTGCAATACTGCACTTAACCATTGCATCATCAGTGCTTCTTCATTTGGTATTAGAAATTAGAGTGGCTTATGTTACATTTTTTTATTTAACCCTGTTCTTCCTCTCCTTAGTCAATTTCTAAGCCCTTTCTTGACATTTATCTCCATTACTTTGGTCATTATCCACACCACTGGGTGTTCTTGAACTCCCTGTCCAATTTCAACATCTAAGCAAAGGCCTGTTGCCAAAACAGCAAACAAACAAACAAACAAACAAAAATATTACATAGACAATAACATCCAAATATAAGATGAACTTATTAGGACATAGTGACTATGCAAATCAATGTGCAAATCTTTTGAAGCAGTATTTCAAAGCCATAGCAGTCATACAAAAACACCTAGTCCCAAACAACTGATACACTAGTGCTGGTAGTGTTAATGCAGAGCTTTCTATGTTACTCTGTATCTTCTTATTCTTCTCACATACATACCTTATTTTCCCCCATTCATTCCCAGCGTTTAAAATCCTTTTTCTCTCTGTGATATTCAAAGCTTTTTGAGTCAGGGCTAACTTAACTCATTCTAAGTAATCCAGAGCATCAGTTCCTTTCAATAACAGAGCACAGGGTATAAGAAGCTGGAGCCAAGGAAAACGTAACACTCTTTTGATAAGAGGATGGAGACAGGGGAGGACATGTAAGGAGGGCTTTAGCAGTAAGTACAAGAAAAGGCCAGGCCAGGTGTAAGAACAGGAGGCAAGATATGAAAAATAGAATTAAGGCTTTAGAGACAAGCAAGAGATTTGGTGAGGGAGAGAAGTTGCAAGAAGGAATAAATAAAAGGCAGAAGGAGATAAGGAATCTCCCTATTTTATCTTATCTTCAAGAGATAAAAGGCATCAAAAAGAGAAAGATCTGGGGAAGAAAATTACAGTAACCTGAAAGTGGTGCAGGAGATGTGGCAGCAGTACTTTGATATCAGAAAGGACCAGTGAAGAGGGGAGATTATAAAGATAGGGCTGAAAGCCTTGCTGAAGATAAAATGGATGGCATTGTGGACCTCCAAGGAGGATGAAGTGGAGATAAACAGGAGAACAAGATTGTTGTATGATAGTTGGACTCTGCTTATGTGTTTGGTAGACTGGACAAGGAAATCACAAGGGGGTTGCACACAAATGGAATTTAAAAGGGGAAGTTTGTTGCTTGTTGAAAAAGAGAAGAACAAGACACGGAGATGGCAGAAGCTGAGAGATGGAAAGGCCATTTAGTCCAACTGAGTCCAACTCTTGCTCAGAGAAGTGATCCAAATTAAATATCTCAAATACATCTACTCGGATCTACCTGAATGTATTCAGTGAAGAGGAACCCATCACATCTCTGAGACTTCTTTGCTTCATTGGACAAACTGTTAGAAACTTTGGGACTGTTATGTCTTCACAAATGAAAGTTTTGTTTGTTGATAGTGTTACGTAGATGGAGTCTAGGATACCCAGGCCTCAAGACAGAAGGACTAAAGCACATCTTGCCCTCTGATCTTTCTACATTTCATTGACAACTATCTAGATTGCTCAAGTTCTATCCTATTAAAATCTGTTTTTTTAATCTTTGTCATTTGTTCATTGCCATTAACCTGTTTTAATCAATGTGAGTGGCTGGAAACAATATTGAATTTTGAAAAACAATGATAAATTACAAGTTGTTTAATTATGTGCCATCAAGTCAGTGTTAATACTTAGTGACCACATTTTCTATATGGTGTATGCTGAAAAGAAAAATAAATAAATTATACATCTCTTGAATCCAGGCTTTATTCTAATTGTTCCCATCTGGAATACTGTAATTCTACTTTACAATTTCTCAATAGATGATAGATAGATAGATAGATAGATAGATAGATAGATAGATAGATAGATAGATAGATAGATAGATAGATAGATAATGGATGGAAGGATGGATGGATGAGAGAAAGAGAGGGAGGGAGGGAGGGAGGGAGGGAGGGAGGGAGAGGGAGGGAGAGATATGTAGATGTAGAAGTAGATATTGCCAATACCCAATATCTGGTATAACCATAATTTATCAAAAATGGACAGATTTCAATGTCTTGGAGCATAATTTAACATTACATTAAGATAGTCAACATTTTAAAAATTTCCCATAAATCTTTATATGAAATTATATATGTTAAAACTTTATTGATATCAATGACTAACAGGACCAAGACATATTTGTTGATGACATCTCAAATTTTTAATGTCATTTAGTATCTGTTCAAATATAAGCCCAGTGTATTTAAAATATAATATTTTCATAAATTCATTTTAATCTTAAATCCAGTTAAACTAATTTGACATTTTTAAAGACCTGGAGCTATTAAATGTTCCATTATTGGATGTTCCAATTCTTTATTCCATAACCTGTAAATGTCATTAATATCAAGCTTGAAATTAGTTCTTAGTTCTTTATATATATATGATGAGGGTTTAGTTTCAAACGTTGACTCCATCAGAGATGAAAGTCCTTCAGAATTTTTGGAAGCAGCCAGATTAAACCATCAAAATGTGCTTACACTAATTATATTGATGTTGCTGTGAATTAGCGAGGCAACATTCTATTTGAAGTTGAGAAAAATCCTTAAAATAATCATTACGGGGTAATTGATTTAAATAACCATTCCAGATTATGTACACAGTTTCCAATACAAGATTTTGCCTTTATTTTTGAATTAGAGTGCTTCCATAAAATTAAGCATATATGGACCTCAGGGTCAGATTAAGGCGAACTGAAGCTCCAAATATAGCAGACAAATATATATGTTTAACTGACAAGCTATTAAGATTCAATAAATGCTGAAAATTAAATTTAAGTGTGACAATGGAAGAGTTAAGGTCATGATAGCTAGGAGGGAAAACTGTGTCCCTACTTCTCTTCATGTCCTGAGCACATTATTATTTTGCTTAATGATTAATTCAGGACTGTTGGACGTTAGCATCAAAATCCAATCTGTCACCTAACAGGGATCAGTCATTGTCTTGTTGCTTGCAGGCTCAGAAATAAAATACCCTTTCTCTTGCATGTTGATCCAAGGAGTTTGCAGGACATTAATAGAAGTAAACAAACAAACAACAAAACTTTCCAGCAAAGCCCACAAAGGTGGGTAACCCAGTAAATTTTCATTCCATATACATGTAGCTGAAAAAATACAAGCCCAATTATATTTTTGAGAAACTGATAAATTAAAGCCACCATCCTCAAAAGATTTGAAAAATCTTAACTGATTTACACAACCTTAATTAATATTGACAGTTGGGAATAAATGTGTGATCCTGGCAAAACAAGGAAAATGACATCCTATCAGGTTTCTGCTGATATCTTCCATTTGAGATGCCTGTGGAGATTTTCAGTCATCCAGGTCATAGCTTTCTCAAAGGTGCTTTTTCAAAAAGTAACTGGATTGTTTTTTTACTCAGAAAGATGTTTTGCTTCTCATCCAAGAAGCTTCACCAGAACCAATGAACCAGAACCTCAAGGAAAAAAACAGTCCACCTTTGAGATTCCACATGGGATCTACTGAAAATTTGTATTGTTGTTATCATTATTGAAGGTTTTATCTAAATACTTCAATACTCTTGAAGGTATATGAGCATTTGTCATAAATTTATCCCTTTGTGAAGGAAGGTTGGTGGTGCTTTCATATAAAAACAAATTAAAAACTTGTTTTAATAGCATAAATTCTTGCTAATACAAGGCAGGTATTCTGTGAATACTCATGTGCTCATCAATGTAAGGAACAGGTTTAAGATATAGTACATGTGATGAGCTACAGCATGCAACTTGCTCACTGCATTGCTTTGGTGGTCTTCAAAATTAAACTGGGCTGAAAAGATCTTGACCGCATCAAAAAGCTAGCATTTTCAGTAATCATTTGCTAGTAATAAAAGAATAACAAAGTTGGAAAGGATATGGAAGTCTTTTAATCCATCCGCCTGCTCAGGCTGTACCATTTCAGACAAATGGTTGTCCAATCTCTCCTTAGAAACCTCTGGTGTTGGTACATCCACAGTTTTTGGAGGCAAGTCATTCCACGGATTAATTGTTCTAACTGTTAGGAAATTTCTCCTGTTACTTTCCACCCATTGCTTCTTGTCCTGCCTTCGGGTGCTTTGGAGAATAGAAACCTCTTCTTTATGGCAGCCCCTTAGATATTGGAACACTGCTATTGCCTAGTGGTCATCCAGACTTTGACATCACAGGTAGGATTCCCTCCTTCCTGGCTTCAAGAGGATACATGATTCAAGCTGTATTTGCAAGGACTTCATTGTTTTTGCAACTTCAATAGTTTTTTTGCAGGACAAGTATAGCACCACTTTACAACTTATAAAAGCAGCCCCCTTTTTTCAGACTTCTGGGAGAGCCTTCAACCCCCACCCACCCCACAAAAGCTACTTTAACCATCGTACTGATAATCTTGTTTAAATACCTTTCAACCCTAAATTGGGAATCTTCAATGACTAGCAAAAAGGTGCTGTGCTCATACCAAGCATTTTCAAAATGTGCACAGCTCTAAAAATATAGAGCCATATCATCATTCCTCTCTCAGTTTTTCTCTTATTGAATCGATTGAATCAGAAAAGAGGTGTTTTTTTTTCCCTTATAGAACTTCATATAATCTAAATTCTTCAGACCCAAGTTTTATAATTCCCCAGGGTAAAGATCACAAAGTCTGGCCTGCTGTCTGTTTTTGCCCATAACCTAAGAATGGATGGGCAAGCAGATGAGAGGTCACCAGGCTGAAGCTTCAGCTGAGCTGGGACAGGGCTGAGGGAGGTGTCCTGAGGAGTGATAGCAGCCTATCAGGAGCCTCATTGCTAATAGGTTGGTGCCATCCAATGGCTGCCATACTCCTTGGACTGCTGAACAAATCCTTGGATGCAAAGGAAGGGAAGGATCTGGCCCCTTACAAATAAAGTTTTTCAAGCCCTTCCCTAATTCTTTTCAAGCCCTGCCCTTTCAAGTAAAGTTTTATTTATTGGAAATAAAGAATGGGGAAGGATGCAGGGTTGATTTCATTTCATCAGTAATGGAAACATTTGGGATGCCAATGGAACTTGCAGCTTCACAAAGCCTAATTTAACTGATGAGTTCCCTGCTAGTACTAATCTAAATACATAAATTCATTGTGGTAGCACAGTGATTGCAAGCTTATTGTATTCTCCATCATGTGGGAAGGCTAATTTTTGACTTTTTGGAGTTTGCTTGTGGATCTCTGACTCCTGATTAGGATGTGCTAATTAGTATAAATCATCTTAGATTGTAGGTTGTATGCATTTTTCTGTTTTGGGGGCTGTTATAATTATTATCATTTTTAAAGCCAGAAATTGAAGGGGTGCATTTGTTCATAGGAAAAATCTAGGCAGTTTTCCATTGAATACAAGAAATATATTCTTTCTCTCCCTCTCAGAACCTCTCAACACACATACTACATCTACAAGGTTTGATTGGCAGTGTTCAACACTGTTTTCTGCCAGCATATTTTGTCATCTATCCAGCTTTGCCAACAGCCTTGGCATTCTTACCTAACCTCCCTTCCAAGTACTCTTTGCAAACATTTTTTAAGAGGAATCTAATCAATCAGAATAGATCTGGAAGTAACATATAACAGATAATCAGAGTTGGAAGGACCTTATAGGTTATATAGTCCAACCCCCTGCCCAAGCGGGAGACCCTACACCATCTCTGACAAATGGCAGTCCAATCTCTTCTTGAAAGTCTCAAGTGATGGTGCTCCCACAACTTCTGAGGGCAAGATGTTCCATTGGTTGATTGTTCTCACTGTCAGAAAATTTCTCCTTATTTAACCTCCTCCAGGTTAAATCTCTCCTTGTTCAGTTTCCATCCATTATTCCTTGTCCGGCCTACAGGCACTTTAGAAAATAGCTGGACCCCTTCCTCTCTGTGGCAGCCCCTCAAATATTGGAACACTGCTATCATGTCTGCCCTGGTCCTTCTCTTCACTAGACTAGCCATGCCAAGTTCCTGTAACCGTTCTTCATATGTTTTAGTCTCCAGTCCCCTAATCATCCCGGTTGCTCTTCTCTGTACTCTTTCTAGAGTCTCAACATCTTCTTTATAATGTGGTGAACAAAACTAGATGCAGTACTCTAGATGTAGTCTTACTAAGGCTTTATATAGTGGTATTAGTACCTCACTTGATCTTGATTGTATCCCTCTGGTAATGCAACTTAGAATTGCATTAGCTTTTTTGACTGCTGTTGCACATTAGGCCAAGGGACCTTGGAGGTCTTCTAGTTCAACCCCCTGCTCAAGCAGGAGACCCTATACCATTTCAGATAGCTGGCTGTCCAGTCTTTTCTTAAAAACCTCCAGTGATTAAGCACCCACAACTTCCGAAGGCAAGCTGTTCCACTGGTTAATTATCCTCAATGTTAGGTTCTCCTTAATTCCAAGTTGCTTCTATTCTTGATTACTTTCCATCCATTAGTTTCTGGTTCTGAAATAATAAAAATTAGACAATCCTTCCTGCTTTATTATTCTTTCCTACTCAGTAGAAGCTTGTAAATTATTTGATAATGAACAAAGGGTCTTGGCCTTCATCAGGATAATGGGACCAAATTTGATATGGAATAAACTCCTTCCCAGCAAATAATCAGATTTAAAAGTTGCCCAGATTCAACAGGATAACTATGGAGAAGGGGAATTCTAAGGAGGCCTCCCTCCTCTTTCCCAATCATATGACCTGGAGCAGGAGTCTCCAAAGTTGTCAACTTTAAAATTTGTGGACTTCAAGCATGGCTGGCTGAGGAAGTCTGTGAGTTGAAGTCCACATGTCTTAAAGTTGCAAAGTTTAAAGTTCCCTGACTTAGAGTTCTGTGTATACCTAACACAAAACAACTTGAGGGGAGAGCAGAAATACATGCCCAAAGACATCAGATATTTCTTGTGCAAAAATAGATCTACACAAATGGTTTATGAGATGAGGTATTCCAGTTCATATTTTCTGTTGATGCAAGACACTACATCCTAATTCCATCTCCATCAACACTCTAAATACCACCATATACTCGGGTCGATACATCTATAGAGTAATGGTTTCAGTCTTTTTATGTTTCCTTTCTGGAATTCAAAATGTTTCTGGGCAGTCTTCAGAGCCATCACTTACTTATTTATTTTAACCATGTTTTTCTCTTATAAACTGTTTCTTGTTTTTCATTTCAAGAAATAAACAATACATAAGTTTGTATTTATGACAATATGAAAGAAGGGACTATATTTTTATAAGATAGCAAAACAGCTTCAGCTTCTCATAAATGAATAGTTCTCAAATGCGTTAAGGAGGAAGAAATTTGAGTGGGGAGGAGAATAGTTTCTCACCGAATAGAGCTTTGTAATATCATTTTTATTCCAGAATATTTACAGAAGTGTACTTCTTTACCAGTCATTTATAAAGGCATAATTAAAATGAACAGCAAAAAAGGGATTTTTTCCCCTATTTAGTGAATTTCTACAGTAAATGTCTATTTCTTTCTCTATTTATATGTTCTAATCTAAAAGGCTAAGTTTGCATTTTTTTTGCTAAGTTTCTTACCACATCAGGATATTATGTTCTATATATTAAAATGATACAAGAACCCAAGGTCGAAATTATCTGGAGATGTGTCAGTTGAAATAAAAATAGTTTCACTCCCTATTGTCTGCAATGAATAGTAGGTAAGCACTTTGATCTGCATTTGAAGATGAAAAACATACCTAAACATACAAAACAGGGCATGTGGTACTTGATCACACTCAAAAGTTTTCCTAAAGGAGATAGTTACAATAATTGAAGAGGCAAGAGAGAGAGTCTTGAGCACAAGTTCAGTTTTTTTTTTTTTTTTTTCATTATATTCACTGCATTTATCTTTTCTGGCTTTTCCACTCCGGAAAAAATGCTGGAGGTATGAAAACTGCCAACAAAGGGTACAGACTTATCTTCCTTTCATGCAAGAGAAAATAAAGTCCTTTGATTGCTCCTTAGTTCATTGCTTGTTAATGTAAAGTTCACTGTCTGCTAATGTTATTTATACATGAGTGTTGAAAACTGATCAGATAATTGCTCCAACAAATTCTGTTTACACAGGACTTACAGGGATCTGAGTGATGTACAACTTCCCTTTATGAAATTGGGATTAAAAACTATATAAATCACATTTTAATACTAATTATTATGATTCTGAAAGAATCTTAAATATGTGATTTAATAATATTGTAAAAATGTATTATTAATCAGGGAAAATAACAAAATGCCAACCTGCATATAGAAGTAGAATGACTATGGCAAAAAGAAAAGCAAAAAGAAAAGATAATACCAATAATAATAAGCAACTTGGATACAATCCCAAAACATCTGGAGCACTTGAACGGCAACGGCATTGACAAAATCACCATCAGTCAATTGCACAAGGCAGTTTTACTTGGAGTTAATGTCAGCCAGAATGTTTTCCCAGACATTTGGACCAATTTAATATTTCAAAGCACATTGCTTATTCGAACTAGATCAGTGCTCACCTATTCCTTGCTGAACTGGGGATAGATTGCATGATCTTTCCAGAAGTTTGAATGACAAATTCCCATGATTGTTAGGCTAGATGAGAACTGAGGCACAAAATGTTTAATACATTGCCTTCCCATTGATCAGGAAAAATAACAAAATGCCAACCTGCATATAGAAGTAGAATGACTATGGCAAAAAGAAAAGAAAAAAGCAAAGATAATACCAATAATAATAGGCAACCTAGTGTTTAGATTGTTTTTGTATTATAGTCTACTACTTGACCATAGCAATTTAAAGTAGAGAGAATTTGATGTTTCCCATCATTCCAACCACAGTCAAATGGCATTTACTCCTTCATTTTATTTCAAGAACTGTCTTCAGCAGCCATTGCTCCATCTCCATGCAAAATTGGTCATGAATTTGCAACCAGGGTCAACTGCAACTAGATGCTATCGTTCATTATTTCTCCCTCTCAATAATAATTCCATCAACATTAAAGTTTACCTACAACATTCTTTGAAACATTATCAGCTAGTCTAGATCAGTCTCATAGGGCAATATTATTGATCCATAAATGTCATTATTATTCAGAACCACTTATACTTATACCCAAAAAAGCAGCATAAAAGATTGGGGAGAGTGTAAACTAAGATGGACCAACATGCTATATGAGGAAGTCAAAATTCTTTCTCAATCCTTCATCTGGAAAATGTCCAGACATATGTCTCTTACACAGCAGTTGTTCCAGTGATGCGCTGCAGTCTTTACAGCTGAATAGCCAATTTCACTCAGAACTTACATGAATTGTGGCCACATCATCCAGCATGATGTATTGCTGATCTCACTAACACTACAGATAACTACTAGGGGCACTAGATTAAATCATAAGGTGAGCCATTATCTAAGAGCCCTACGTCAAGGCAATATTTTCATATGTTAGATACTGTCAGATAAGTGGGATACAATTTTGCAGAAGGTGCAGTGAAATCAAGAGAAATTGGAAAGGGCCAGGGCAAATTCCTAAGAGTCCTAGCAAACTGTTTGAGATAGAATAGACTGTGGATTCCTATCATTACTTTACAGTATCAACCATGGCAATATTTTTGGTTCAAAACAGCTGTCAATCACTTGCAGATGCCTTATGTGAAAGATGACATCCTTGCTTGCATTTACAAGATTTCCTCCCAGGTCTACATAAGGGTAGAAACTTTCTGAGGACTTGGAGACTGCTTTCAGACCATCAATGTAAAACTCTCCTGATTAATCTCAATGAGGGTGGGATTAGGGAAGGAGGAGAACGGAAGGTTTAGAGCAGGGATGTCAAACTGGCAGCCTGCAGGCAAAGATGCATCATGAACAGGCCATGCCCAGCTCCACAAATGGGGAAAACATCACAAAATGTCACATGATAGCAACATGATGCCGTGAGTTTGACACCCGTGTTTTAAAGGGTAGACTATTCGATCATTCCAGTTTACAGTTGAGACCAATCCTACAGGGCCAAGAAGGGGCAGACAAACCAAAGATTTCTATTTGGGGGGGGTGGGACAATGTCAGGCTATTAAATTTTGTTTGGCAGGGGAAGGGGTGGACATAGCTGTAGAAGCAAACATTATGCATTGATGCAACCCCCTTTATTAAAGAAAATCTCCAGTCTTTCATTCCGTTAATTCACATTAATAGTTAATGTATGGGACTAATTGAATTGTAAAGAGCAATGCCTTTTTGTTTTTTTGTTGTTGTTGTTTTTTGGATTTTTTTTGTTGTTTGCCTGTCAAAACCCCACATATATTTAGTTGAAATTTTCAGCTCTACTTAACTGCATTTAGCCAAAGAAATATTCTTTACCCTTAGCAATCTGTTTTGATGATTTTGTGCTTATAAATATAACCTGGGTGGTTATAGCAGAGTCAAGAAATAATTGAGGAAAAACAGTTTGATGCAAACTGGTAGGATTTTGCGAGGCAGGCATGTAAGAGAATATAATCTGGTTGCAAAGCATGTAACAGGAGGAAGTTAGGCTCAAGGAGGGATAAGAATCTCCGGAGAGAGCAAGACTCTGGAGATTAAAGGAGAGGGAAAGTGGCTGCTGTTAGACAGCTTGAAGTCAATAAGGAAAACAGAATTAGGGACCTCCGGACAGAGAGGGATTTGACTGAAGATGTTGAGAGGCAAAATGAAAAAGTCTGGGATTAAACTCCACATCTAAAACTGTGCATAAGTGAGCACAAACTTTCCAACAGGTCCAACTAGACGCAGGGTAATAAAAGGCAAAGGCAAAGGCAAGATAAATGAGATAGATGGAGGGAGGGAGGGAGGGAGGGAGGGAAGGTGGGAGAGAGAGGCAGACAGAAGCGTCAGTAAGGAGTGCTGTTTGCTGTCAGTTTATATTCTGGTGTCTTGCCTGTGTGTATGAGTGGGTGTGGTCTTTTCTTATTTTTTGTCATGTCATTATATCTTCTCTATCTCTCTGCTTCTCTCTGTCTCTGTCTCTGTCTCTGTCTCTCTCTCTCCCTCCCACCCACCCTCCCGCCCTCCATCCATCCATCTATCTATCTCATTTATCTTGCCTTTGCCTTTGTCTTTTATTACCCTGAGTCTAGTTGGACCTGTTGGAAAGTTTGTGCTCACTTATGCACAGTTTTAGATGTGGAGTTTAATCCCAGACTTTTTCATTTTGCCTCTCAACGTCTTCAGTCAAATCCCTCTCTGTCCGGAGGTCCCTAATTCTGTTTTCCTTATTGACTTCAAGCTGTCTAACAGCAGCCACTTTCCCTCTCCTTTAATCTCCAGAGTCTTGCTCTCTCCAGAGATTCTTATCCCTCCTTGAGCCTAACTTCCTCCTGTTACATGCTTTGCAACCAGATTTTATTCTCTTACATGCCTGCCTCGCAAAATCCTACCAGTTTGCATCAAACTGTTTTTTCCTCAATTATTTCTTGACTCTGCTATAACCACCCAGGTTATATTTATAAGCACAAAATCGTCAAAACAGATTGCTAAGGGTAAAGAATATTTCTTTGGCTTAAGTAGAGCTGAAAATTTCAACTAAATATATGTGGGGTTTTGACAGGCAAACAACAACAAAAATCCTACAAAAAGGCATTGCTCTTTACAATTCAATTAGTCCCATGTATTAACTATTAATGTGAATAAACGGAATGAAAGACTGGAGATTTTCTTTAATAAAGGGGGTTGCATCAATGCATAATGTTTACTTCTACAGCTATGTCCACCCCTTCCGCTGCCAAACAAAATTTAATAGCCTGACATTGTCCCCCCAAAATAGAAATCTTTGGTTTGTCTGTCCCTTCTTGGCCCTGTAGGATTGGTCCCAACTGTAAACTGGAATGATATAATAGTCCACCCTTTAAAATGCGGGTATCACACTCGCGGCATCATGTTGCCATCATTGACCTCACCCCTTTCCTAAGAGGTCTGTAGGGGGCGTGCATAAGCGCACCAACGTGCCTACCGTCCCTGTCCTATTGTTTCTCTTATTCTTCTTTTATTTTTCTTATATGTACCCATTTCATGTATTCACAACTATGTATACACTTATACTTATTATCTTGTAAACAATTGGCAAATCAAATAAATAAATAAATATATAAATAAAATGTGACATTTTGTGATGTTTTTCCCATTTGTGGAGCTGGAGTGGGCATATATATTTAAATCCTGGATACCACGGGAGAGGGAGAAGACAATAATCTTTCCATGGTTGAAAACTTTGCAACAGGCTTGTTTCAAAGTGAATTTAAAGGACCTGGAGTGATTTCAAGCTTGGAGTACCTTGTTGTAGCCAGAACAGTTGTTGTGTTAAAGTATCATTAAGCCCTATTCATAGGTTCTTAAACTTATATGATCTGAAAAGAAACAGGGTTAGCAATCTTAGGCAGCCAAACTACTACTCTGCATTAGCATTGTAGTATCTTGGTTAATGTAACATCATCATACATTAAATAAATAAATAAAAATGGTTTCTAAGCAATGTATAAGGACTCAAACTAGGGAAGGAGATGGGGATGGCCTGTAGGCATTCAGTAGATTTCATCCTTTGGAGTCAATATTTAGACCATTGTGTTCTCTATTTTAATCCATACAGAAGAAGAAATTTGGACATCATTAAGTGAAGTTGGACTTAAAGAACTGAAGGACACATCCTCCATTTGTGAATATTTCATGGAAATGTGTTAAATTTATATTTCACCAACAAAGAAATAAAGGGGGACTGATATAGATCTATTTCAAGCTATTTAGCTCTCGTCAGCTAGCCATACCCTTCTGGCATTCGAACCCAGGCTACCTGCATGTCAGGTAGATGTGTTAAGCTCTAAGTCTAAGCCATGGACTCTCCTGCCTTTGTCAGCTATACCAGAGATTAAGTGGTGTTTTTTTTTTTCAGGGCAATCTGGTCTACCCAAATACTGCTTCCGCTTTTGCCTTTCAACCTTCTCTAAACCTTGAAATAGATCTATACAAGTCTCCCTTTATTCTTTGTTGGTAAAATATAAATTTAACACAAAAATAGTTTGTCATGAAAGCGACTGCCTGCGATGGCTCCAGAATTGGGCCTGAAAAGAGAAAGCGGAAGCAGCATGCTTTGTCCCATAATTGGGTAGACCAGGTTGTCCTGATTTAAAAACAAATACTTATTTCATGGAATTTTTTTCATGAAGTAGAAGGAAATCTGGTATAAAAGTGGGAGAATTTTTCTTCAGCAGGCTAGTTTTAGACTTTTCTATACTGATTATCAAGAACTGGAAGGTACTTCTTTATTTCAGTAAACAGGTTTTCAGTGACTTTGATTACAATAATAAGGCTTATGGTTCCATGAATAGGAACATTTTTCAGAGTTTCATCTACCACTGGGGTGCAAAGGAAGAAGAACAAATTGGATAAACCATAAAGACCATAAATATAGTTGTGATTTTGGGAATTCGTGTATCGCAAGGAAATGTATCAAGACATCCTCAAAAGATTTTCAAACTAGATCAAATCAGTTTAGAAGGAAAGGCTCAAAGAATCAGAGGCAACTTGATGAAAAGAATAAATGGAAAGATAACATGGCGTCTTTGAGGCCCTCCTGTTGAGCAAACAGCTCACAGTAGCTCTGGCCATTGTCCAGAGGCATTCAGAGGTAGCAAGAAAGGGAAGCAAATGCTGAAAATACATAATGGCATGATGCAAAATCTTCCCCTTTTGTATACATGTCATCTTATGCCACCTTGAGAGGCAAAATGCAGAACAATGGCATGGCAATTGTGCATTGCCACAACACTGCACGCAGCATTTTCTGGGAAGCATCAAATCCCATAGACACCTCTACTGTTGTCCCTTCAACTCTTTCCATTCAAAATATGACCCCTGGTAAAAATTTACCACCAGGTTGGGAACTAAGAATTATTGCCTCATTAATGAGTTATAGATGCATAGGTAAAATTTCAAAGATCAAGAATTCAAACTGGCTATCTGTCACGATCTGTCACCATGAAAATTACAATTCTGGCTAACGATTCAAAGTGCAAGGGAACGTGGCTAGGTTTTCACCAAGATGGTTCAAAATAGAGCAATGAAATGCAGCCATATGTAAAACTACACACTCATTAGTACTGCGCTGTACATGTGGAGCCAAATTAACATCCATTCATTGTCATTACTTAGGTGAAGGCAGCTGGTTCTTCACTGTAAACAAATGGAGCCAAGTTTTAGATTTACAGTCTGTTCTTTCTGTGAATCTCAAGGATTATTTATTAGATCTGCATTATACGAATTTCTTCATTACCCTGGGAGAAAAGAGTAATCAATTCTTCCAGGATCAGCATATTTCACTTCTCACCATACAGAGTCCATTAGTGCTCATCTCCTCCTACTCAGAGAAATTCAAAAATCTAGCTGCAACATCTTTGATGCTTTGAAGTGTAGCAATAATAATAAGAAAATCAGATCCTTCCCTCTTGCAAATAATAATTTCCATCACCAATATGTTCTAAAGATGAAGGAAGATGAAATATTAGACTCCCAAGTGCATTAAAAAAAGTTACAAACACACAGTATAAGGGATGTAATTTTCATCAGGAAAATGGTAGAGTACAAAGGACACAAGATGGAACTCCATAAGTTTTTATAAATATGCAACGAAGTAAGAATGGTTATCCAAGGACTGAATTCTCAATGTATTTATGTAGTTTTTAGGATTTTCTCTTAGTTATATTAAAAAGTTTTTATCCACATTTCTTTTAGACTAATTCTGAATTTGAAAATGTTAACAAGCTCTTTTAGTAAATTAGTTTTGTGGAAACTTAGAGACTCTTCATTTGATCTATGGAAAATTAAGTGTAGATACTTTTTGATATGAGCACCATGTAACATTGAAGAGACCAATTTGGGTTCATTATGTACTTGATTGGCCTGTTCATTGTTAAGAAGAAGAATATAATTGGAAGGGACCCTAGAGGTCTTCTAGTCCAGTCCTGGGCTCAAGCAGGAAACTCTATACCATTCCAGACAATGGCTGTGCAGTCTCTTCTTAAAAGTACTCACAGCTGCTGAAGCCATTCCCCTGGTTAATTCTTCTCACTGTCGGGAAATTTCTGCTTAGTTCTAGGTTGGTTCTCTCCTTGATTAGTTTGCATTCATTGCTTCTTGTCCTATCTTCAGATCCTTTGGAGAATAGATTGATCTCCCCTCTTCTTTGTGGAAGCTCCTTAGATATTGGAACGCTGCTATTATGTCATCCCTAGTCCTTCAACTAGACATACACAATTCCTGAAACTATTCTCCATATGTTTTAGCCTCCAGTTCCTTAATATTTTTCTTGCTCTTCTCTGCACTCTTTCAAGAATCTCAGCATCTTTTTTATATCGTATTGATCATACACTGGATACAATATTCCAGGTGTGATGTTACCAAGGCATTCTAAAGTAACACCTACACTGCATGTGATCTTGAGTCTATCCCTCTGTTAATGTTTATATGTGAAATTATTGCCTTGTAAAAATGCCCACAATGGATAGATCTACTTGCTATTGCTGGGTTCACATCAATTCTAATTTCTCTAGTCTTAAATTTAATCCATCCCATTTTCAGCTGTAAGCAGATTGTGATTTTTAAAAAGTATGTGAGCTTACACACACACACACACACACACACACACACACACACACACACACACACGTGTGTGTAGATAGATAGATAGATAGATAGATATGAAGGGACTTTGGAGGTCTTGGAGCCCAGAGCACCAGAAGTCTTTCTTTCTCTGCCAGAATGGCACAGCCTCTTGGAGCAGGATGCCTTGCAGGGTCCCAAAGACTCATTTCTGGTGGAGTTTGGGGGAGAAAAAGAAAGACTTTTGCTGCTTTCCTTGCATGCAGCCAAAAGCAGAAGAAGAAAGAAGCAGCCCAGTGGCCAGGTGAGGTGCTTGAGACCTTTTCCCCCTCCCCTCACTACCAAAGGCAATCCTTGGACCACCAAAGGCAATCCTTTGGACCACCAAACTAATAATTTTAAATCCTGCGGACCACTAGTATGAATTTTGAGTGATGGTGGCTTGCTGACATCACCGCCAGCCCTCCACGGTTAGACTGGATCTCTCTCTCTCTCTCTCTCTCACACACACACACACACACACACACACAAACACACACGCACACGAACACACACAGAGAGAGGTCCCTCACACATACACACATTCCTAACCTGCTTTTCAGCTCCATTCTCAGGGGAAGGAGAGAGAGAGAGAGCAGAAGCACCAGAAGTCTTTCTTTCTCTGCCAGAATGGCACAGCCTCTTGGAGCAGGATGCCTGGCAGGGTCCCAAAGACTCATTTCTGGTGGAGTTTGGGGGGAGAAAAAGAAAGACTTTTGCTGCTTTCCTTGCATGAAGCCAAAAGCAACAGAAGAAAGAAGCTGAAAGAAGCAGCCCAGTGGCCAGGTGAGGTGCTTGGGGCCCTTTCCCCCTCCCCTCGCTACCTCGTGTTGTTCACAATGCAAGCGATGCAAGCCTTGTGTTCCCGCAGGCCATGTGGGCGGCACAGCCTTGTGTTCCTGCGCAGCCTGGATTAATTGCTTTGGGGGCTGTTTTAGGGGTGACATTTCTCTGTGGATCACCAACATTTTCTCACAGACCATCAGTGGTCCCCAGCCCACTGGTCGGCAATCACTGCTCTAGCCCAGCCCATTGCTCAAGCAGGAGACCCTATATCATTTCAGGCAAATGATTGTCCAGTCTCTTCATCTCCAGTGATGAAACCCCCACAACTTCTGAAGGTAAGCTATTCCACTGGTTCATTGTCCTCACTATTAGGAAGTTTATCCTTAGTTTCAGGTTGCTTCTCTCCTTGGTTAGTTTCCAGCCAAAGCGTCCTACAGATGCTTTAGTAAATAAGTTGATCTCCTCCTCTTTGTGGTAACCTCTGAAATATTGGAATACTGCTATCATGTCTCCCCTAATTCTTCTTTTCTCTAGACTAGCCAAACCCAAATCCTTCAGCTGTTCTTCATATGTTTTAGTCTCCAGGTCTTTAATCATCTTAGTTGCTCTTCTTTGCACTTTTTCCAAAGTTTTAACAGCTAGGTGTGGTTGCCTAGAGGTAGAGCTCTCACCCCACAATCAGGAGGCTGTGAGTTCGATCCCAGTAGAGGCTAATATTTGCTCCTGCTTGAGCAAGGAGTTGGACCAGATGACCTCCAAGGTCCATTCCAACTCTGTTATTCTATGTTCTAAGAATATCAGCAAAATAAATGTCTGAATCTTTTTTTTTTTTTTTTTGTAACATGATGAGCAAAACTGGATACAGTTTAGGTGTGGCCTAACTAAGGCTTTAGAAAGTGGTACTAATACTTCACATGATTTTGATTCTATGCCTCTGTTTATACAACCAAGGATTGTATTAGCTTTTATTGACTGCTGCTTTACACTGCTGGCTCATATTTAAGTAATATATTAATATAAACATATACTTGTCTATGTTTATATTTCTATGATTCAATTTGTGCTGAATTATTTTAAATTTCTATATTTTGTACTTTAAAAGCTGCTTTGACTTTCTTGTATAGTGCTTCAGGATCTATTTCATATGGGAAGCGGTTTATAAATGACTTAACTGAATGAATAAGAACTTAATATAATTGTTCACCAGAGTGCAGTAATTTTCTGCAGTACAAGAAAGTAATATATGCCTTTTAAGCTCTATAAAAAAACACACAATTTGCTGACTTTGGTTTCCTAACAGAGATATTTTGCCTTGTTAAATGCAGACTTAAAAGTAGCAATTAATGAATAACCCTCTAATTCCCCCACAACACAGACAAACTGACCCTAAGGTGCAGTTTTTAATGAAGAAGTTTAATTGCAATATACTTGCCATTGTAATAAACTAAAACATTGCTTTAAAGTGTAATTGTTGAAAGAACATTTCTTTGTATCAGTTGTTGAAACATCATCTAGTTAATTAGCTATCCCCATCCTGTTTTTGCTAATGCACTTCTTTCAGTCTGCCTTGTAAATGCATATTAATGTCATTCAGAATGTAAACTGCTTTAAAATTCCCTTTATTTGCAGCAGAAATATTTCCAATGGAAATTATTTTTCACAGAAATATTAGTAAGAAAATAAGGAATGTATTTATTGGTTGGTTTTATTTGTTTATAAGCTAATTTGCTAGTGATACAAATTTAAGGATGGTAGAACAAAATCAATCTAGGGTAAGGCTCTCTAATTTCAGTGGTAAAGCAGTACGAGTGCCTTCCATCAACAATGGGAGCTAAAAGCATCCGTGTTAGGAGATGATGTAGACCAAAATAAATAATGTGTTTAGCCACATTAAGGCTAAACTACTTTTATTAATATTGGTTATAGAATCACAATGTTGCAAGTTTGTGCTTTACTCTCTCCTCATCCCCTGTTATTGTTGTTGTTGTTGTTGTTGTTGTTGTTGTTGTTAGTTGTGAAGTCGTGTCTGACCCATCGCGACCCCATGGACAACATTCCTCCAGGCCTTCCTGTCCTCTACCATCTTCTGGAGTCCATTTAAGCTCACGCTGACTGCTTCAGTGACTCCATCCAGCCACTTCATTCTCTGTCGTCCGATTCTTCTTTTGCCCTCAATCGTTCCCAGCATTAGGCTCTTCTCCAGTGAGTCCTTCCTTCTCATTAGTTGGCCAAAGTATTTGAGTTTCATCTTCAGGATCTGGCCTTCTAAAGAGCAGTCAGGGTTGATCTCCTCTAGGGCTGACCGGTTGGATCGCTTTGCAGTCCAAGGAACTCGCAGGAGTCTTCTCCAGCACCATAATTCAAAGGCCTCAATTCTTTGGCGCTCAGCCTTTCTTATGGTCCAGCTTTCACAGCCATACATTGCAACTGGGAAAACCATAGCCTTGACCAGTGATGGGATTCAATTTTTTTACTACCGGTTCTGTGGGTGTGGCTTGGTGGGCATGCCAGGGGAAGGATACTGTAAAATCTCCAGTCAGAGGTGGTATTTGCTGGTTCTCTGAACTACTCAAAATTTTCGCTACCAGTTCTCCAGAACTGGTCAGAACCTGCTGAATTACCACCTCTGGCCTTGACTATATGCACTTTTGTTTGCAGGGTGATGTCTCTGCTTTTTAGTATGCTGTCTAGATTTGCCATAGCTTTCCTCTCCAGGAATACTCATTATACCTCACTGTTATACTCATCGGAATTAGGGAGGTTTCTGTCTGAGTCTTCTGTGCATGAATTATTCTTGTTTTTGAGTTAACCATGCTTCTCCCTTGCTGTTTTGGGTCTGGCCTATCTTTGGCAAGCTCTTCTTTCTCTACAGTCTGCTGATGTGATGTTATGTGGGGATAACCTTGGAGACAGGAGAGAAACAAGGTAGGCAATGGTCAGAGAAGAGGCAGTTAATCTTTCAGAAGAAATGGGGGCATGGCAAACATCTCAGAAAGGACCTTCCTAGTTACTTTGACTGCAAAAGCAAAGGAGGAAAATATATACTTTAAACTTGCAGTATTTTGTTAATGTAACTTTAAAGATAGAGCTAGTACTTCTGCATCTGAATTAGTCCACAAGATTGACATCTACCTTCTATGGTATGACATCTACTCACTATCATAGTTAGTGGAGATAACCATGAGCTGTACTAGGAGGAGACATGTAGAGATAACCACAAGCATGCTCCTTCAATTGGATTCCACCCAATATCATTGCTTTTGGGTGCTGCATAGTATATCATTAAGGTTATATTCACTACCTGACTCCGTTGTTTACAGTCTCAAACCCTCACAGCTTCAACCTCAAACTGTCTACCATGGACCTCACCCCATTCATAAGAGGTCCTTAAAGGGGCATGCATAAGTGCATCAGTGTGCCTACTGTCCCTATCTTATTGTCCCCATTTATCTGCATTTACTTCCTTTGTTCATGTTTATGTTCATACCTATAGTTATCTTGTGCATGTTTGACAAAATAAATAAATAAATAAATAATAAATGTGATGTTAGATCCAAAGTTCATTTATATTGACGTAATGAGGAAGAAAAAATGGTTACTTCTATCAGTTCATGCAATTTTAGTAAAGGTGTATAGTATAGAGATATGATAGCCAGGAGAAAGATCAAGGCAGCTATGGAAAAAGCATATGGCACGTTGTTTAAGAATGGAAGACTTAATCAATCTTAAGCTGATCAGAATTGAACTCCTGGCAGTGGAATGCAAAGTTAGCCTGCAATACTGCATTCTAACCACTGTGCCATCATGACTCATAGAAGTGGGTTACTAAATTTTAAAATCTCTGCATAGGCCTGTTTAACGTGGTTGAAATAGTTGACCAGTAACATAAGGTTATTCCTGTTGCTTGTACATAAAAGACATCAAGCAAGCAGGCCATTAGTGTTACTGAGTTACAACTACACCTCAGCTAGTAACAGATTCAAACTATTATGTGCCCATATAATAGACAAAGCCATCATGGACTTATGGAAGCTGTTACTTGGAAGGGAGGTAAGAAAAAATTCATGGGGATAAATATTATACTTAATTTTTGATGTTTGGTATAGCATGTATGACTAGAGAGTTTGGAGCATCATTATATTCCCTTCAATAAATATACCCTTGCTGATTTGAATTGCTCCATGACAGGGCTTAATAAGACACTTAGAAAAGAAATATGTTTGTCATCTATAATCAACAAATCCAGATTATTTAATTATAGCTAATGTCAACTGCCAAAGGAATAGTAAGTGTTTTGTAGTTTACAGGTAATACTTGTTTTGCCTGCTGTAGTGGTGCCTTTGCTCATCAGAGTTACTTCATCTGAATTGTCACATGCTTTTCCTGAGCTATCCTTCACTAATTTCTAGTGACATTACTGAATCCTTTTCCTCGACTTCAGTGCCCTCCCTTTGACTTGTGCTTTCGTCACTGGAGTAATGCAGCTGACAAGTGTATATATGGAAGCTGACACAACTCATTGATATATATTGTTCTCTCAGAGAGCAATTTGCCCAAAGATCATAGCCTACTTAGCTATTTGTCTTACACCTAGCTGGACAGGCATAACTGCATAGCTCATCCATCAGCCTTCAGAGGGATAGCTTGGTGGGAATTTTGAAATGCACAATGAGAAAACAAGTGATGTATAATCAAGATGAGATAAAAGGTGACATGTGGTAGAGCCAGCATGTCTTGGAAACAAAGGGTCATGGCTAGCTGTAGACTGTTGAGTCCCATAAGACTTTATGAGGCAATGGAAGATCTAAAATTTCATCAGCAGTGTTGACACATTGTGGTAGTCCTTCAAATATTAACTAAGAAAGGGAGAGGTAGAATGTATAAAGCCCTCAATCCTAATTATGGGGAAGGGCAATATTATTCCTGTTATAAGAGTGGTCCAACCTGGCTTTTGTAGAAATGTGGGACCTGCAAAGAATTCTTACTAGACAACTATCCCACATTGCTTGTGTCCTAAGCAACAAATGGAGGTTATGGCCTTACTATGGTTCATTTTCTTAGCATCCGTGTCCATATGCATCAGTTAGGTATAGACCAGAGGTGGTATTCAGCAGGTTCTGACCAGTTCTCGGTAGTGGAAATTTTGAGTAGTTCTGAGAACCAGCAAATACCACCTCTGACTGGCCCCACCCCCATCTATTCTCTGCCTCCTGAGTCCCAGCTGATTGGCTGGATCTTCTTTTGTTGCCCCCTGCACAGGAGAACAGAGCTGGAAAGCAGGTTAGTGGGGTGGGGAAGGAATGGGGATTTTGCAGTAACCTCCCCCCAGGACTGAAGATTTTGCAGTATCCTTCCCCTGCCACGCCCACCAAGCCACACCCACCAAGCCACACCATCAGTGATGGGATTCAGCCAGTTCACACCACTTCGGGAGAACCAGTTGTTAACTTTCTGAGCAGTTTGATGAACTGGTTGTTGGAAGAAATCATTACGTCAGAGAACTGGTTGTTAAATTATTTGAATCCACCACTGCACACCACACCCACCAAGCCATGCCCACAGAAGCCGTAGTAAATTTTTTTGAATCCCACCACTAGTATAGACACAGGTTTTGTAAACTGCCAGTTCACAAATAAAAAGCAGTATTTCATTCATAAGTGGCTTTTGCAATGTGAGGATAGCTCTTCCTATAGCACTGTGGTTAACACTGTTTTGTGGCATATCACAGTTGCACTTCCCAAGCATTATGTCAGGTCCATAGCAAAGGAAAAAGTAGTAGTCTCACGGTTTATTGTGATTATGATAATTACTGAGGCATCAACTATAATTTCTAATTCATCTTGGAGACAGATAAATGTGCCATATATCCCAGTTTAAGAAACCTGCAGTCCATGTGGACACTCCACAAATCATGGACCTCCCAGGACTCTACTTGAAATCCCCTGAGATCTGCTAAATTGGACAGCAAGATCACACAACATGAAGCAATTCAATTTATCTTGCAAATGGTGAAATACAACCAGAATGTAAAATTTGAATTAGAGTTGTATTTCATAGAACTTGCAGAGAATCTGCAGAATTGTTATTTAGACACATAAGAGTATTAAAACATTATGAGCTCTAAGAAAACTTGATTTGGAATGGATTTTTTTTAAAGGAACTCTAAAAAATAAAGGGAAAAAGACAGATTCCGGTGGTCTTTTTGTTTTAAATGTCAAACAAGATTCACCAACTCCATCATAATATTGGTAATTTATGTTTCCAAATCTTTTTTTTAAAATAATGGTTGCTCAACATTATATTTGTTGACATCGTTTCTTTGGCTTCATTTCAAAAGACTTTTGCAATAATCAGCTCAGTTCTCTAGGAAATGTCCTTCTGCCAAATTCATATGTATGAAAGCGAACAGACTAAAAAAGATGGTTAGAGAACTTCCACAGTGGCAGCAAAAAGGATTAAGGAAAGAAGATGTTCTCATCCATGTTTAATTCAGGTTTCATGCAAAACTATTTACTCATGCTTTGGCCAGCTGTACATAATGCTTATTCCCAGACATGTGGTGTTTGTCAGCAAAAAAATAAATAAATCCTTCACATTGGATTGGGAAGATACATAACATGAATGGAATGGAATGGAATGGAATGGAATGGAATAGAATAGAATAGAATAGAATAGAATAGAATAGAATAGAATAGAATAGAATAGAATAGAATAGAATAGAATAGAATAGAATAGAATAGAATTTCTTTATTGATCAAGTATGAGTGGACTCACAAGGAATTTGTCTCTGGTACATAAGTTCTCAGTGTGTGTGTGTGTGTGTGTGTGTGTGTGTACAACTGATAAATCATAAATCATGAAGTACAATCATAAACCATAAGATACAACCACAAAGTGATAGTCATAAGATACTAATACGAGTAGGTAATAGGAAAGATGGGAAGGATAATAGTAACACAGTTTGACTATATCATTAGATATCCTTAGGCATAAGACAGTGCTGGAATTATGTGTGTAACAGAGTGATGGCATGAGGGGAAAAAATTGTCTTTGTGTCTAGTTTTAGCATGCAATGTCCTATAGCGCTGTTCTGAGAGGAGGAGTTGAAACAGTTTAAGTCCAGGGTGTGAGGGGTCTGTAGATTTTCTCAGCCCTCTTTCTGGCTCGTGCAGTATACAGGTCCTCAATGGAAGGCAGGCTGGTTGAAATTGTTTTTCTACAACTATCTGTTGTAGACTGTGCCTGTCCTGTTTGGTTGTTGCACTAAACCAGACAGTTATAGAAGTACAAATGACACTGAACAATTCCTCTGTAGAACCGTATCAGCAGCTCCTTGGGCAGTCTGAGCTTTCTGAGTGATTTACTATCTGAAGAACCTCCATACAACCCCCAAATAGATGAACCTGTCCCATTCTGCCACCACCCAGAACAAAGTGTCACATATTGCATGAAAATACGTGACAGAAATTCTGGTTCAAGTAGTTGTCTTATGGACTCATATTTCAATACCCCCTTGTGGTGTTTGTGTTATGAAAATATAATCTGACACATCAGCATGAAACAAATTAGTTCACTTCTGCTGGATAATTATTGTGCCTTCCACCGCCATGTCACCCTATGGGGCATGACTTGTCATTGAAAACAGCAAGGATCAAGATTGGGAGAAGGACCATTGAACAAAGCTTTTCAATAGCGTACCACACGTTTAAGGTTAAGGCAGTGGTCTGAAGCCAAGAGAAAGCTCTCTGTTTTTAATAAGCACAGAGCGCTGCCATAAATCTCCAGAGGTTTTATGAGATTTTATTTGCCACATTATTTTGTGCAATGATAGCTTGATGAACACTGTAATAATTCCTCCTTTATGACTTTGGCCTTATGTCATTTAAGGATGTCAGAATAACTCACCAAAAATACAGAGGACAATAATATTTAAGATGCTTATATATTAAGAGGTTCCATTCCTTTTAACGGTAATGTCACATTTCTGCTTCTGTTGTTATTATTTCTTTTCCCATGTACCTCATGGCAATTACTAAAAGCTGCTTAAAGATGGCAGGAAAATGGCCCTTCTACAATTTGCCAGGAAAATATCAAATATAGCAAATATCCCAAGATGGACAATGTTTCAAGGATTTTTCAGGAATAAATTCAACTGCTCTCAGATTCTATTTTCCCTGCCCAAATTCTCATCAATCTCTTTTCCTAGTCTTTTACAGTTCCTCCATGTTTATAAATTCTAAAAAAAAAAAAGAGTTGGAGTTATTATAGAAACTTCTGCTGATCATGTAGGCTTTATTCCAGAATTCAGATTCAGTTTTAGATGGCCCAAAAAAGTTTTAGAATAGAATAGAATAATAATAGGGTTGGAAGGGACCTTGGAGGTCTTCTTGTCCAACCCCCTGCTCAAGCAGGAGATCCTATACCATTCTGGGCAAATGGGTGTCCAGTCTCTTTTAAAAGCCTCCAGTGATGGAGCACCCACAACTTCTGTAGGCAAGTTGATTATTTTTTTTAACTGTCAGGAAATTTCTCCTTAGTTCTAGGTTGCTTCTCTCTTTGGTTAGTTTCCATCCATTGTTTCTTGTCTTGCTTTTTGGTGCTTTGGAAAATAGTTTGACTCCCCCCTTGTTTTTGTTGGAGTCCCTCAAATATTGGAATGCTGCTATCATGTCTCCCCTAGTCCTTCTTTTCATTAGGCTAGACATAACCAATTCCTGTAACCATTCTTCATAGGTTTTCATCAATGGAATTGAAGAATTTTAACTTTATGAGATGGAATAATTTTGTGAGTATGGAATATGAGTCATCTAAGACTCTTTATAGCAATTTTGGTATCAGACAAGGATGGACAAATGCTGCTATTTCTTGTGACTCAGGGATTCAACGATTCAACTTTTCCTTCCTTTCCTTACATATATACATACAAAGTTACTGCTGACTACAGAAGGATTTTGAATACAGATAAAGGTACCAATGTGATATTATAACTATGTCCTTGCAGAAATACGTTCATTATTAAATTATCTTGTTTGAAAGGATTATGCTGTAGGGACAATGTCTTCTTTTTGAGGAGTTACAGTAGATGCAATATATATTCTTCCCAGAATCAGTTGAAGTTAGAGTTGCTGATGCCTAAATTAATTTAATTAAATATAATATACAGTACTTGGCTAGAAATAGCCTTTGGCTTGGCCAGTAGGAACTTCATTTTTATTCCTATATTCCCAAAATGTTTTAGTAATGTAGCAGAACAATTGAACTCCACATTTTTGTTGCTAAGCAAGAAAGTTGTGAAGTGAGTTTTCCCTCATTTTGCAACCTTTCTTGCCACAGTCGTTCAGTGAATCATTGCAGTTGTAATATGGTTGTTCAGAGAATCTATTTTCTCCATTGACTTTGTTTGTCAGAAGGTTGCCAAGGGTGATCACATGAGCTGGGGACACTGCAAGCATCATAAATACATGCCAGTTGCCATGCGTCCGGATTTTGATCATGTGACCATGGAGATGCTGCAACAGTTGGAAAATGGTCATAAGTTACTTTTTTCAACACTGTTGTTAACTTTGGACAGTCACTAAACAAATGGTTATAAGGTGAGGACTACCTGTACACCTTGTTTACTAGGTATTCTCATAAGAATGGAAGATACTGTGATTCAAGGAAAAAAGTAAAACCTGATGCCCAAATTTCTTTAGGGGAAACAAGAGGGGGAAAATAACATTCTATTATGTCTCACAAAATGGTACTGTCTTATTTTCTTAAAAAAGTGGGAGAGAAACTGAGCTTTTCTCTAGAAAATACTATGTTACATAACTTTCCTTCAATTCAGTGGGACCAACAAAATTATAAATATGGCTTGGGTCACAGACTTCCAATTAATTATACCAAAATACAGAATACCAATATTATTTAATGGAATCAAGAAGTAGTTGTTGTTTTTGAGAAAATTATGCTGGAGAAAACAAAGGGAAAAAGAAATTGCATATGCTTTTAAAAGACCTCATTACTGAAGTTTAAAAGGCTAGTGGTGATGAGCATTTGGTGATCAGATTTTAGAGTTAAAATATGAGTTTCTGATACTTACAATAATGGGACAGTGACAACATAAATCAGCCTTCCATCCTACCGAGGTGAGTAAAATGAGGACCCAGATTGTTGGGGGCAATATGCTAACTCTGTAAACCACTTTGAAAGGGCTGTAAAGCACTATAAAGCAGTATATAAGTGCTAATGCTATTGCTATAAAGCTATGCTTGCACTTTTACACATGCCCATTATGTAGCGCAAAGTTAACAGGACAGAGAGTCACTTAAATTTGGTTACTGTGCTTTGTAGAAATGGATGCAAATGTGGCAACAATTTAAACAAAAATAGAACATGACCATGTTGTACAATATTTCACAAAACATAGGGGCCTCTTTCATAAGTAATACTAAACTGGAGCAAGCAACTTGTTCAGTAATTTCCACTGTCTGCTTCTCAGCTGCCCTTTCAGATCACTGTTTATAAAATCAGTGTGAAAACTATACAGGTCGTCTTTAATATACAATCACAATTGACCCCCAAAATTATGTTGCTTAGTGAGACATTTCAGTGAATTTTGCTCCATTTGAGAACTTTCTTCCCATAGCTGTTCAGTGAATTATTTATTATTTATTTTATTTATTTATTTTGTCAAAAGCTTACAATACAATAGATATAAGAATAAACCTAAGTTCAAATGTAAGAAATAGGAACTAATAATTGGGGACAATAGGACAGGGATGGCAGGCACGATTGTGCACTTATGCATGCTCCTTACAGACCTCTTAGAAATGGGGTGAAGTCAATAGAGGTTAGTTTGAGGGTAAAGGAGTGGGGGTTTGATCATGTGACAACAGATTCAGGTAGTGAGTTCCAGACATTGACATCATGGCAGTTGTTAAGTTAATAGCATGCTTATGAAGTGAATCTGGCTTCCCCATTAACTTTGCTGGTCAGATGGACTCAAAAGTTGATAACCAGAACCCGGGACCATCATAAATATGAACCCATTGCCAAGTGTCTGGATTTTGATCACATGACCATGGGGATGCTCCAACGGTCATGTATGAAAAATGGTCAGGGAACACTTTTCTGTAATTTTGAATGGTCTCTAAATGAATGGCTGTAAGTCAAGGACTACCTGTAGTGCAAAGAATAAAATAAAGATTTTTTAAAAAGAAAATTAAAATTGGCTCAAAAATTAGGGGAAAAATATCCTCGTTCCAATGGTGTGCATGGCGCTTCCTCTTACCAACGCTCACTTGATATTCTTCCTTTCTTGCGTGCCACTTTTTTTTTTTACTTATTGCACACATTCCTACTGAAATCTGCCCATGGCTGCTAACTGATAAATCAAACATCGCGGATAAAATTATACCAAACGCTAAGAAACATTAAAAACATCAAGCTAGTTTAAATCATTTACAAACAGCAACAGTTGACAAGCAATAAAACTCACAGTTACAATCGTAAAGGCCTGCGTGGCAATCTTAAAAATACACACACACACACACACACAAACACACTACACACACACACTTTCTTCTTAAACCAAGCTGCAAGGAGTGGGAAGGGAAAGAGAACTTCAAAGGGATCCATAGACCTTGTGATATTATTGATGGAGACCTGACCTTGATTGATTCTCTGCTTGCTTCTCTCCAGGTTGGTCCTTCAAGCTATTTCTTCATCGAAAATTCAAAGAACAGTGCTTATGTCAATACATTTTACATTCAGTGCAGATTCTACACTAAATAAACATGGAGATCCGATTAAAACATCACATGTTGAACTCCAGGTTGTATTTTCTTAACTCCCTGACATGCTTCTTCTTCTCAAATCTTTAAGTCTAGTTATAATCTTGCTAGGAACAATCTTCTTGAGAAGTTTTCTGTGAAAACTCTCATGAAATATATCTATGGTCCTGAACCAATCCAGTTCAGTCCAGACCAGCTTTTGAGGTTTTAATGGACTGGATTGGTTCAGGGTAATAGATATATTTCAAAAAAAAAATTCATAAGAAAGCTTCTCAGGAAGATGAGCTTTCGAGGCCTTAGTGTGATTTTGATAAATCTTGGGCATTTTGATCATCTTTTGATTTTTTTAAAATGGCTCCCCTCACCTGATTTTAAAAACTGCTAATTTCTTGTGTAGGAAGCTGCTTGCAGGATGTGTTAAGAAATTCCCATTAGAAGGATGGAAAGCTACATGCACAGTGAACATTTTTCCATCATGAAAAATTCTGGAACAAGCCATCTTGGGTATTCTTATGCAGAATACCCCATTAAAATGTTTTCTTTATGAAATTGCATCAAAATCCAAGGCAATCTAAACAGACAAATATGGAAAATAAGGAACACACAGTTGAAGGGAACTAGTTATTATTTTCCTCTTGGAGACACAATACTTGTCATTTTAAACCCTGCATGAAATAGCTGCATATTCATTTGACCAGTTGATAGCAGATGACCTTTTCCTTCTGGCGAATGTAGCATGCATTGCATCGTGACCTTAAGTGGCTGATACCCATCTCTTTTTAATTAATTGAATGATTAAAAACATTGTTGCTGTGATTAAACGCCTTACCTCTCAGGCAACATGCACAAACTAATGTTATTATGTATTATTAAGATAGTGAGATCTATGCAGATACTACATAAGCATATTTAAGACATGATTCCAAACGTCTAGTAGAATAGACTCCTTAGCAAAAGCTATACACATGGTGCTTCTACATTTTTGGAAAGGAATATGAATCGGAATTGAAAAACTCAGTTTCTCTGTCTGACTCTGAAATGAAAAAACTCATTCATGCAAGAAGTGGGTAAATTGATTATATTTTTTATAATGCCAAGCCTAAGTTGATTCCATCCCATTTTATCAACCTTAACTGTTTCTTAAAGCATTGCATGAAGGTTTATATACATTTTCATAGCAATTTTTATTTTGCACATTATGATGTACTGCCGTGTTTACCACTTAAGTCATAGACTTTTTCTTGTTACATTCCTTTTTTGTACTAATTTCCCATCTTATATAAGTATTTGCATGCAGACTTTTCAAATAAAATAATTTGGGTGGCTGATTTTCCTTAATGCATTCTTAACATATGTCTTGATTAGTGGGTGACATTTCACAATGCCACACTGAAAGCCTGTTTCTTCCATCAAAATGAAGCAGCCTCTCTGGGTTTAAATATTTAAGGAACACATTTTTGCACAAAGCTGTTTCTAAGGGTTGCTAATTGATTTAAAAGCCATTCTCCCTCTTTCTCTACCCCTTTGCCCTCTTTTTGTACTACCCATGGGTGGCAAGAGGAGGAGGTAAGAGGAGGGGGAAAACAGGTCTTTTTTCTAACTAAGCACCAGAAAGAGACCCCACCATAGAAAGTTAATTTTACTTCATAGGACTAAGGGCCAAAGCTATGGTAGTGGTCAGTTGTACTGCAGGAGAAAACAGCAACTTTTTGGTGAATCTAGAATGAAACTGCAGGAAGATGCACAATCATTGATCTTTCAAAAAAAAAAAAAACATTGAACATCTACATGTTCAATATTCCCCAGAACAATTGGCAGTTCTTGGAAGCTTTCATCACTGGCAAAGAAAAATGTGGAAAGAAAGATGGAATAAGCCTTTTTCTTCCTCTATATTTCTTGCTATAGGTGTCACAACAAGCAGGTAAAGAAAGTAGGAGAGAAATTGTATGGAATGGGTCCTTTGATTATTTCATGGGATCGAAAAATTGAAAAAGGACCTGGAAATCTCCTGTGACAAGTATTGACACCAAACATGCTGTCCACCACCTGCCTCTTTCCTCCTTCCATTTTTGGTGCTTAGAAAGCAGTATTGCAGACAAACTCTGCCCACAGACTGGGGTTCGATCCTGACTGGCTCAAAGTGCCTTTCAGCCTGCCGAGGTTGGTAAAATATTGCCTCAGATTGTCATGGGCAATATGCTGATATTGTAAACTACCCAGAGAGTGCTGTAAGGTATCCTGGAGCGGTAGATAAGCGCGCGCCATCAGCTGGGCGCGTGGCCCGGTCCGGCATCAACTGGGCGCCGCCATTTTTCGAAAAAGGTGACCTCACCGGATGGCACTCATGGCATACGTGAGCTTTTCAGGTAGAAATGGCCTCTACCGGAAAAGCTCACCGAGCGGCATGCGCCATCTTTTGATGAAAAAGTGCTTCGGTGAGCTTTCTACCCGGAAAAGCTCACCGGAAGCACTTTTTACCAAAAAGATGGCGGCGCCCAACAACCAGTGGCCCGGTAAGACTTGGACCGGCGGACCGGCGGTTGGGGACCCCTGCTGTAAGGTATCCTGGAGCGGTAGATAAGCCTAGTCGCTATTATTATTGCTATTCGTTGTGGACAGGATCTCTGCTTTTCTTCATTGATGGAGCAGAAGAAGGACTGGAGGTGTGCTCAGCAATTATTTTGGACAGCATAGTTTTTGCGGGTAGAAGCATTTTAGTGGTTCCATGCAGAAAAACATTCTGATGGGAATCCTGCCTTTGTGGCTTTTAACAGCTGCATGATTGTATTATAGAAATATTATTTAAGGTACTGTATAGAAACTGCTACACTAGCTCTTTTCAACTCCAAAGATTTACATCTTTGTTAATTAATATAAGCGAACATAATTATTTCCATGATTTCATCTGAAAGAAAACTCTTCTTTTGAGATCAAAGAAATCTTCTTTACATTAACGGTTTCCCAATGAGGAAAAAAGAAATGCATGAATAGAAGGGAAGAAAAAATATATCTGTGAAATATCTTTAATGGTGGTAAGACTGACAATTAAAAGACTTAATGTTCATTGTATGGCACCTACCTTAGAATATTACCATTATTTCAAGGAAAATATTTTGCATTATTGATAGCTGAACTGTCTGTACATTCATTCAGTGTCAGAGAGACATCTGTGATGTTATATGACCTGATCACAAAGTCTTTTACAGTTTGTTTTTTGTATTACTTCTTTCAAAGATTTACAAGCCAACTGTCTACATAAAGCTTCTGAAGATGGCTTATAACAAAATTCAAACTATAAGGCTACAATAAAAGCAAGACAGCAACAAAAGGAGATGAAATCTGCAACTGAAACTATTTTAGTGATATATAGACCAGTGTAAACCTTGTTCATTTTACTAGTCATATTAGCAAAGCAGAATTCTAATACATAAAAAAAGAAGTCGAAGAAAAAAGTCTGATCTTTATTCAAATTTTTCCTAATGTGGGATGCAAGTAGAGATATGAAATTTCTTTTAATTTACATGGCCTTTTACATAAATGTCCTAAGATAATCTTTCAAGTTGTATGTTTTCTGCATAACAAGATCCATGTTAGTTTCTTATCAAGAGTACTCCAGTCAATCACCATTGCATTATTCTAGAACTGTATTTCTCAACCTTGGTAACTTGAAAATGTGTGAACTTACAAGTACCTGAATATGTTCTACAACACGGGTGTCAAATTTACGGTGTCATGTTGCCATCACGTGATGTTTTGTGATGTTTTTCCCTTTGCGGAGCTGGGGTGGGCATGGCCTGTGTGTGATGCATCCGGCCCGTGGGCTGCCAGTTTGACACTCCTGTTCTAGAATATTTTTTCAGTCTGAGCCATAGCCTTAGGATTTTCTCATGGTTTCCCATCCAAATACTAATGACTTTTTGGGAAACTTGTCAATATCAGCTTGGATAGTTTCCCTGTGATGATTGTATCTACATATTAAGTGCAATGTATATTTTGATTGTGAATGATTTTGATATATACAGGTCTATATTTTACATTACTGGGTTTGGAAGAAGAATGCATGAAAATACAATCTGATTTTCTCTCCTAGAAGTTCTTATCAAAAGGCAAGGCAATTTTATATTATTCAGTCTTCTGAGCAATCATCTTAGATATGTTTTACATATTGCATGACCTAGATGTACAGCTACAGTATTTCAAAAGGAGTAAATTGCAGATGCAATTTTCAATGTATAAACAATACAGTACTGATATAAACAAGATTTCAATTGTAGATGTACAAAGCATGTCAATTTTACCTATTTTTAAGCATGAGTCTGTTCTAGTTTCTTCCTCATTCTGTAGATTAAAAAACCTACACAAATATATAAACTCTATTGATATTTGTGGTCTCAATTTCCCCTATTGTATGCATTTAGCACTCAACATTATCAATATTTGAATAACCCTTTGATCAGGAAATGCAGATAACTATGTCATTTGGAAACAAAAATTGATCTACAATCTTAATCTGGGAATGCTTATTGAACTGCACTTAAAATGCAGACCAAACTAAATTCTTTCCATCTGGCCTTTAACAATTTCAAATATTATAAGTTGAGACTCAACTTCTCATGTTAAATCTTTGGCTTCATTTGGTGCTGCCAAAAAGACTCCATATAGCACAGCCTTGGTGGGGGGAAAAACCGTACCTACCTCAAACGTAGTTCAGAATAAAACATTACTGAAAATTATAGCCAGCTTCTTTTTGACATTTTCTTCTTTGGTTGAGGTGAAATGCAATCCCTCTATTCCTTTAAATAAGTATGGACAAATACATTTCTCCATTGTCTTAGAAATAATCTTACTTTCTTAAACTGTACAAGGAGGTCAAGACATTTTCAGTTGCTTCTCTGTAGAGAATTAATGCTTCTTGGTTCTGATTGTTATTTGAAGATGGCTCATCTTCCAATAAAATGTTTGCATCAGAGGTGATATTCAGCAGGTTCTGACCAGTTCTGGAGAATTGGTAGCAGAAATTTTGAGTAGTTTGGAGTACTGCAAATACCACCTCTGACTGGCCCTGCCCCATCTATTCTCTGCCTCCCAAGTCCCAATTGAGTGGCTGGGTCTTCTTTTGTTGCCCTGCACAGGAGCAACATGGTCACATGATCAAAAGTCAGATACTTGATCTCTAGCTCGTATTTATGATGGTTGCACTGTCCTGGGTTGTGTGATCACCATTTTTACTTTCTGACAAGCAAGGTCAGTGATGAAGCCAGATTCACTTTACAACCATGTTACTAACTTGATTCACTTAACCGTGACAAGAAATGTGGTAAAATGGGGCAAACTCACTTAATTTTCTCACTTAGCAACAAAAATTTTGGGCTCAACTCTGGTTGTAAATTGAGGATTGTCTTTATAGAAGAGGTAAAAGGTAAAGCTTTGTTTTTCAGTCATGCCCAACTTTAGGGCACAGTGGTCATCTCCGTTTCTTGGCCAAGGGAGCCAATATTGTCCAAAAACAATTTCCATGGTCACGTGGCTAGCATGGTTATATGCCAAAGGTGCATGGAACACTATTATCTTCCCATCGAACTGGTACCAATTTACCTACTTGCATTTGCATGCTTTCTAACAGCTAGGTGGGCAGTATTGTGGTTCACCGGCAGCCTGTGCAGACGGCAGCAGAATTGGACAGTGGGGAAGAAAGGGGATCAGTCCAGGAGTCTGGAGAGCACTTGGGTGAGGGTCCTATGCCCAATGCAAAGATGGAACCAGGACCATCTGGGAGTGGGGTGCTGCCTTCGGAGCCTTTGGAGTCTGGCAGAAGCAAGGCAGAGGACCCAGGGGAGTCTGTTCCCAGTGTGCATGTGCATAGAACTTCTAGAAGGCGAGAGCAGCTGAAAGAAAAGGGTTGACTTGGGAGTAAGGCTGGGAGGTGATTGCCTTTTTCCATAAGGTATAAAGGACAGGCAAAGATGATGAAACCTTTGCAGGAAGCAAAGTCATTTGTTTGGTTCAGACTCATTCTTGAAGCTCTTTGTACTTTGATTGGTTTTTGTTCTAGTTTATTTGACACTTCTGTTATTGGCAGCACTTCACAGGAAAGAAAGGTGGGTGCTTGTCTCGAGGGACTGTGAGATTTATTACCGGCTGGGAATGAAAATAATTTCCAGCATTGCAATAAAACAAGACTTGTTTTTAAAATAAGTGTGTGAGTAATTATGGTCTCAGAAGCCTTGGTCAGAATAGGCAGGAGCTGGGGCAAGTAACAGGAGCTCACCCCATTGTGCAGAGCTTGGGTATTGAACATGGGCTGACAAGCTCAGCATCATTAACCACTGAGCCATCACGTCTGCTCTATATAGAAGAGGAGCAATTGAGTTTTCCAAAACAAAACTGCAATGTCAACTTAACAGACCACCTGAATTCAGAACATTTCCAATGTTTCAGGTGCAAATGGCCTTTGACTTCAACTATTTACATATATCACTGACCATTGTTGACACAGAATAACTATTGGGAGGAAACATTAGTTGCACGAATTAAGACGTTTTGTCAGTCATTATATACTGAACCAAGAATTAGCTTGAATCTTCTCTGTGATAGGAGGGTATCAATCTGGTTCAGTAGAGAGGTTTGAAGGGGAGAAAATGTCTCCAAATGATAGAGTTTTTCACTCTGATGTAGTGCTGTATTTTTTTCTACTATCAAGGCTCTTAATGATTCTCATTAACTGTGAACTCCTGTGGCATTTAAGTAAGTTTAAAGCATTAGCTACTCAGGGACATCTGCAGAGGGATAAAATATCATGGTGGCAGCCATGGTTGTGCAATGAAAGACCCACCTTGTTTTTATATGTGGCATATGTAAACAGTGGGCAAAGGCTTTGATGGCACAGTTGCAGCTGCCATTGTGTAACCATGCATTCCATCTGTAGAAACCTTTTGAGTTATAAATCACCTTTAGAATAAACTCTAAAGTCTAGTCAAAGCTGAAGAAGCTACTTGGATGAGAAGCAAAACATCTTCAAAGAAAAACCAGAAAGTCCAGGAAGTTGTGGGAGCACCATCACTTGAGACCTTCAAGAAGAGATTTGGCAGAAATGGTGTAGGGTCTCCTGCTTGGATGGGGGGTTGGACTAGATGACCTATAAGGTCCCTTCCAACTCTGATTATATGTTATCTGTATAGTTGCCTCTTGAAAAAGCCCCTTTGGGACAACCATGACCTGGATGATTGAGAATCTCCACTGACTTTAGCTATGTACTTTGGGATGAACATCTTTTGAATGCTGTGAGAGTATGAATGGATTTCCGGAAAAAATGCAGACTGGAGGAACCATTTACTCTTTAGTTTAAGATGCAGACAACACAGTCTCATCCCCAACAGTCTGTGCTTGTGTTCAACAGTGAAGGAACACAGGGCAGAAAACATCCTGCAGCCAAATAGTCTCCACATCCATTTGCACTACTCAGGTGACCCTGGGGCACAGGTAAACGTCTGAATGGCCTCAACAACTGTCTAAAAGAATGTAAATGACCAGCTGTCTGCAAGGAGTATAACCCCTTCCATTTCCCACCATCCAGTCACAGCTGAAGAAGCTTCTTGAATGAGAAGCAAACGTGTTCAAAGAAAAACAAAAAAGTCCAGTTGCCTTATGAAAAAGCACCTTTGGGTCCTGGTTGGCTGAGAATCTCCATAGACTTTTAGCAGTGTACTTTGGGATGAACATCCTTCAAATGGTGTAGGAGTATGAATGGATTTCCAGAAACTATAGGAATCATTTGTGCTTCAGTTTGAGATGAAGACAACATGGACTCCTCCCCAACAGCCTGTGCCTGTCTTCAACAGTGAAGGAAAACAGGGCAGAAAACATCCTGCATCTAGGAACATCCATTTGGACTACTCAGGTGACCCTGGATACACAGATGAATCTCCAAGTGGCCTCAACAACTCTCTAAAAAGAACACAAATTACCAGCTATCTGCAATGAGTATAAATTCCCTACCATCCAGTCAGAGCTGAAGAAGCTTCTTGGATGAGAAGCGAAATGTCTTCAAAGAAAAATAAGAAAACTCAGTTGCCTCTTGAAAAGGCACCTTTGGGATAACCATGACTTGTATGACTGAGAATCTCCATAGACAAATAAACTCTAAAAGAAATGATGGGCTCTAGAATGTTAGTTCCAGCTACTTTGCCATCATTTTTGTTAACTCTCATAAAGTTCATCCGCTAATTATACCATGAAAATCGTTTTCAGAGGACATTTCCACATGGCACAATGAGCATGAATTATTAGATCATATTCAGGTATTATATATCTGGCTATAATCTTCCATGCCTCTGGCAATATGGTGATATACAGGTAGTTGATGACTTACAGCCATTTTAGTAACCATTTGAAATGACAATGCATTGAAAAAAATTGATTTATGACTATGACCATCACAGCATCCCCACAGTCATGGGATCAAAATTTTGTTGCTTGGCAACTGCCATGTATTTTTAATGTTTGCAGCATTCAAGAGTAATGTGGCCACAATTCGCAATCTTGCCTTCAACAAGCTTTCAACAAGCAATGTCAATAAGGAAGTTGGATTTGCTTCACAACACCAGGATTCACTTAAAAACTGCAGCAATTCCCTTAACAACTGTGGAAAAAGAAGTGTTGTAAAATTGGGTACATTTAATAACTGCCTTGGCTTAGTAACAAAAATTCTTGTCCCAATCATGCATCAAAGACTACCAATACTCAAATTATGCATTACAGAAATGCTTTTAAGTAAACTCTGCTTTTTTACCGCTCCAAACAGGTTCAGTAGCATTTCAATTATTTTTAAAGCAGCTCGAATGGATCTTCTTGAGGAACATATTCTAACCGTGGGTGTCTCAGATATGGTTCTGCATCAAGGA
This sequence comes from Notechis scutatus, assembly GCF_049901735.1. NCBI lineage: Eukaryota > Metazoa > Chordata > Lepidosauria > Squamata > Elapidae > Notechis > Notechis scutatus. The sequence continues at coordinate 155,607,760 of NC_142012.1, forward strand.
GTAGACATAATTGTGGTGGAAAATGAAATGAGGATTAACATTTTAAATCATTGGTCGAAATAATATTCTTTTTGCTGGTTTGGTTTCTGGGTTTTACTAGATAATTTGATTCCTAAATAGAGAGGTTCTATTATGCAATGCCTGAACCAATACAAATATTCACAAGAAACATTATTAACTTTGGGCTATGATTAGGCCAAGGCAGAGCTAAGGCAGAGAGCTTTAGATATATTGAAGGACAAGAATGACATACTTGCCTGCCAAGATGGATTTATCTTGGTAGTCTGCCTATTAATTCCATTGCAGCTACATATTTAAGTGAAATTTCACAAGTCAAGAGAGCTATGCCAGCATGCTTTAATGCATTATCAAGACCTGTATTAGAACAGCCCCGGGCCCATCCCCGGCTTTTACATTTTTAAACCACCAACCAAAAAACTCGGTCCACCCTTTGGACCTGAGGAAGACCCAACACTTCCAGACCCAACCACCTAACACATTCTTCGCTCCCCCCCCCAGTGCGCGGCAGCCGTTCCTAGCGCAAGAACACGCCCGACGGGCCCCACCTCCATCTGGCGAGGGGCCCTCTTAACCCCGCCAGCCAACCTCACCTAACTCAGACCACTCTGCCTAACCTATGCCCGCCCCCACGGGCCCAGCCTGGCCTCACCGTAGCAGGCAACCAACACCCCCTGACCCCCCCGGTTTCAGAAAAAACAATCCTGTATCGCCTCACCCAAAAGCCACACGCAGGGCACGGCCCATGTGTAAGCCTTGTTCGGGCCGACCCCAAGTCCTGGCAGAACTGTCAGGCGCGACCGCCTGCAATGGGGCCCAAGCGCGGCCCTTCCTCACGACCTTTGTGACCACTCTTCGGAAAAATATAGATGAAGGGAAATCTCATATAAAGATCACCTTTGTCCAAGGCTCATCCCTTCTTACACAGTAGTTTAATAAAGATATCTGATATCTTTGATAGATCACAATATATATCTCCATTAATGATTACATTTCCAGGCATTCAAATTCTTTCTCTTTCTAATATCTGTTGCCTGATAATGTTGAAGTAATTTCATTAAATATCTTTAAATATAGTTATTCACAATGTTATCGAATCTAAACTTAGTATTAGTATTGTTTTATTGTGGCATTTAGTTTTTAGCAATTTTATCAACTGTGTGTTTAACCGTAGTAATAACGAAACTGAAAGCCTCATGAAAACAACCTTCATCTCAATCCCAGATACAGTATAATAGAAGCAGATTACACTTGACTTCATTTTTTCTTATCATAAAGCCTTTTCCCTTTATTTTTTCTGATGTCTGTTTTGCTCTCCAAGAATTCTGTGAAGTCTCACTAATGATGTTAAAAAAGACATAGTTAGAGCTCAGCTCTATCTACTCCTGTTGGTCATTTTTGAATTATTTGGGCACATCCCTCCCCTCTAAATGTTGGAAACCTCATGTAATTAGGATTTTGGTCTGAGATGCAGGAAAAATTGGCTTTCTGGCTTTCACAGAAGCATTCACTTCTATAATACCTGACAAGGGATTTGCAAAGTGGCATGCAATGTGGCAATTTGGAATGCTTACATATAGAAGCCTTGTGTACTTCTTAAAACACATTAAACTTTTTTAAAAGCCTAGTGTTTTTTTTTAAAGAATTGTAGATCTATGTTGTTTGTTTGTTTTTTTAAAAAACAGGATTGCAATGTTATTAAAGGGAAAACTGATTTCAACCAAGAAAGACAGCCAGAATTTTCTAGCTGTGTTTGAAATAAGAGCATTGCCAATTTTCTCCTATTTTTGCCAGCTTTTTCAATGCTGGGGTGTGGGATGGGAGCTCTTAATGATTTCCATTGTTATTACTATTTTATATTCTCGATGGGATACTTTTGGGTGCTTTTAGCTGTAGCCACTGTAGCTTGCAATGCTGGGTTTTTTCCCCCAGGACTTGCACTTTAAGATGTTTAGTGGATAGAGCAAAAAAAAAATGATCAAAGTTCAGCCAGATTCTTCTCCCAGGCTGAGTGGTAAGTCAGAGACAAAAGGGGCATGGATGAAGTAAAAGAGAAAGTGCCCCTTCCCCCATGTCCCTCCAAATGCTCCTGAAAACCTGCCATTTTGTCTTACAACTATGACTCAGGTTATAGAGCTTAAAAAAGGTCTACTGATTTTCTGAAACCTATACTCCAAATAGCCATCTTAATGAGGCAGAGGAAAATCATCTAGGAAGGAGCTGTTTTGATCTGTTCTGACAGCTCTTTCCCACCTCACACTATATCTTAGTTTCACATTTGGCCAATTTGTCATGTCCCTCGTCTATCATTTTTTAAATTTATGGTTTACTTATAGATACTTTAAGAGATCTGACATCTCATTCCCCCCCCCCCCGCCCCAACCCATTTTATTGTTTATTTCTCCATAACTCATTTTTGGATCATGAAGAAAGCAAGAATTCAAAATTCCACATCCATTGATGTGATGGCACCCTGATTGATAGGAAGGATAATATGCATAATTTCTAGGGTTTAAAAATATTATACTATAGCTGTCACTCCGGAATCTGTTCATGGTAATCAAGGCAACATGACTCTAAAATTGGATGGATGGACAAAGTATGGGAAGAGATTCTATTCCCCCCAAAAAAAAAAAAAAAACTTATAAGGCATAACATAATTAAGTGCATCTCTTAAAGAGGCCAAAGAAATAGGTTTCTTCAGATCCTGGATTTCAGATTACTTCTAAGAATGTTTCCAGAATGTCCAGCTAATTTGTTTCTGTTCTTGCCATTAGCTTAGTTCTCACCTCTAATTTCCCCATATTTGGCAGATGGTTTAAATCTGTCTCTCTGTGATCATGTAGAATGTAGAATATAGAATACTTTATTGGCCAAGTGTGATTGGACAAACAAGGAATTTGTCTTGGTGTAAATACTCTCAGTATACATAAAGAAAAGGTACATTCATTAAGAATCAAGAATCATAACGTACAACACTTAATGATAGTCATAGGGTACAATCAACAATCAAATCATACTAGGAAACAGTCAATATAAATCATAAGGATACAAGCAACAAAGTTACAGTCCTACAATCACAAGTGGGAGGGGATGGGTGATAAGGAGTGATGAGAAGATTGACAGTAATAGTAGTGTACACTTTGTAAATAGTTGAACGGTGTTGAGGGAATTATTTGTTTAGCAGAGTGATGGCTTTCGGGAAAAAACTGTTCTTGTGTCTAGTTGTTCTGGTGTGCAGTGCTCTATAGCGTCATTTTGAGGAAAGGAGTTGAAACAGTTTATGTCCTGGATGTGAAGGGTCTGTAAATATTTTCACAGCCCTCTTTTTGACTCATGCAGTATACAGGTCCTCAATTGAAGGCAGGTGGGTAGTAATTATTTTTTCTTCAGTCCTAATTATGCTCTGAAGTCTGTGTCTGTCCTGTTGGGTTGCAGAACCAAACCAGTTATAGAGGTGCAGATGATAGACTCAATAATTCCTCTGTAGAACTGTATCAGCAGCTCCTTTGGCAGTTTGAGCTCTCTGAGTTGGCACAGAAAGAACATTCTTTGTTGTGCTTTTTTGATGATGTTTTTGATGTTAGGTGTCCATTTTAGGTCATGTGATATAGTAGAACCTAGAAATTTGAAGGTCTCTACTGTTGATACTGTGTTGTCTAGTATTGTAAGAGGTGGTAGTATAGGAGGGTTTCTTCTAAAGTCTACCACCATTTCTACGGTTTTGAGTGTGTTCAGTTCCAGATTGTTCTGGTTACATCACAAGGCAAGTTGTATAACCTCCTGTCTGTATGCAGATCCATTGTTGTCTTGAATGAGCCCAATCACTGTTGTGTCATAAGCAAACTTCAGTATTTTAACAGATGGATCGTTTGAGATGCAGTCATTGGTATATAGGGAGAAGAGAAGTGGAGATTGCACACAGCCTTGGGGGGGGGCGCTGTGCTGATTGTACAGGTATCAGATGTGATTCCACCTAGCTTCACCTGCTGCTTCCTGTATGTTAGGAAGCTTATGATCCACTTACAAGTGTGTTCAGGTACTGCTAGTTGGTTTAATTTACTTAGAAGAGTGTCTGGAATGATGGTATTGAATGCTGAACTGAAGTCTACAAAGAGGAACCTTGTATAGGTATTTGGAGATTCAAGGTGTTGTAGGATGTAATGCAGAGCCATGTTAATAGCATCATCTGTCGATCTATTTGTTCGGTATGCAAACTGCATGGGATCCATGATTGTTTTCAGGTGGGACAGCACAAACCTTTCAAAGATTTTCATAACTACAGATGTTAGAGCAACTGGTCTGTAGTCATTCAGTTCCTTGATGGACGGCTTCTTTGGCATTGGGATGATGGTAGAACATTTGAAGCAGGAAGGAACATAGCACATCTCTAGTGATCTATTGAAGATTCGGGTGAAGATGGAGGCCAATTAGTCAGCACAGACTTTTAAGCAAGAAGGAGTTATCTTGTCCGGCCCTGGTGCTTTTCCTGGCTTTCATCTGTGTAATAGATCTTGTACTTCTTTTTATGTGATCACAAGAGGTTGTGAGCCCAATGGATTGGGGCCAGTTGTAGGAGGCTTGGCTGTTGTTGGTGTGTTTGAGATGTGGGTTGTGGAGATAGGTGGTTGTTTCTTTTCAAACCTGCAGTAAAACACATTCAAGTCATCTGCTAGTTGTTGATTTCCTTCTGCCTGGGAAGGAGGTTTGCTGAAGCCAGTGATATTTGTAAGAGTTTTCCACATGTTTGCTGGTTCATTTGTTGAGAATTGATTCTTTAGCTTTTCAGAGTAGCTTCTTTTTGCTGCTCTGATCTCTCTTGTTAATATGTTTCTGGCCTGGTTGTATAGCATTCTGTCACCTTTTCTATAGGCTTCCTCTTTGGAATGGCGTAGCTGCTTAAGTTTAGCTGTGAACCAATGTTTATTGTTACTATAATTTTTTTATTGTTATTATATATTTTTATATATATTCTGCCATCTAGCAATCAATAAATTCATTTGGACGTTCTTAGAAATAAAGCATTCAAATTTAACACTTCTACTTACCAGCAAGCTAGCAAAATGTTGTTTAATCCATAATTTTAATATTAAACCATCTCAAAGCAGCTGACACTGCTACAGTTGACATTATCACAACATTTTCAAATTCTTCTTGTTGCGCATACCATTATCTTGTGAGTGTTGACCTTTTTCAAGTGTCTTGAACTCCACCTGCTCTATTCCCAAATGTTTCATTGTTGAAGATGTGAAGATGGCTTACAAAAGCACTTGGCTAGATTTCTACCAAAGCTTTCCCAGGGGCCTTGTTGTGTCCTGCTAAAGAATACCCTACACTACCTTCTTGATCAACATGAAAGGGTTAGAAATGAAGTGATGCTCTTGACTTTGTACCTCCTATTTAAATTAAAATTCCTTCTGGAGATATCTAATTTCTGAACAAAGCTAAATAGGTAGATCTTCCCTCTTTCTGTTATGTATGACCTTATCTTCAAACTATCTTAGCTAAGTTATCATCCCATGTATTCCTGAAGGCTGTCACATGATAACACTCAAAAGCCTCTGAAGTAGGTTTATGATTTTAGGAGCAACCTAAAAACTTAATTTTTTGAACAGTTCTTATTGTGGGGTGCTTCTTACAATTCATGCATAGAGAAGTTTGTCAATTAATATTTTAATTTCCTGGTCAATAATTCCTCAATCATGAATTAAATAAAGGAAAGGTTTTCCTATTAGGAAAAGAACTGCTATTATATACCAGTATAAATTAAAATGATCAATCCCAATTTTCTTAGAAAGGTCTTTCTTTACTGGATTACTATGTTTCACGTTATCTACTACAGCAGAATAGCTTTTGAATTATTCTTGTCTTTTATCAGAGAGCCCTCTACTGACCCAAAATGTGTTCTGTGAGAGGCAATGTTTTATTAAATTGTCTGTTAAAACATATAAATATATCCTGACCAGCTAAGCTAGCTTTGCAAATCAAAAGTAATAATCATATTTTTTAAAAAAATAATAATGCTATTTAATCATACTGTTTAAAAAAACAATTGAAATCAAAGGACTGTATAATGTTATAAATAGATTTTCAGAAATGCATTTTCTTCAATGCTAACTAAAAGTCCCTCCACAATTTTTTTTCCTGTTATTGATTTAGCTATATATTTTCCTTGTTTGTCCTTTACAATATAACCACATCTAATTAGTGTGCAGGTGTCCCATTAATCTTTTATTCTTGTCTTCTACTCACTTGGCTGGGTGTAATTCCATATGATTACTGAAAAACAAGAAAAATACAGCCTGGAGTTAGAATGATGACATAGCAGAGAATAACGAAATTTAAATAAATAAGAAAGAACAATCAACTGACAATAGATTCTCTATCTGCAACATGCTCACCCTATGAACACATGCAGGAAATAAATGAGATAGTCACCTGTTTTAAAGGGAAAAATGATTTTACTGATTCATTTATTATTTCTTATATTCAGTCATTCTTATATATAACCATTGTGAATGGGCATTTTATCATTCAGAAGATATGTCTAAACATGTTTCAAAAGGCTAGCTTTGGAACCTATAAATGAGAAAACAGTGGTCTTTGCTACATTATGTAGATGTTATGTAAGTTGTTGCAGTTATTATTCACCTTACCCAAAATAAATGCTCTAAGTATATTTAATATGTGAGTGAAAAAAGGTCACTAATTTGAAGTATAAAGCCCGTCTTTGTCTAGCTTTTATTTCATTATTAAGCACATGCCTTGTCTTTCATTCAGGAAGTCAAGAAATCTTATATAACACCCTTTCTTTCAGTTTTACCCATAACCATCTGTGGGATAAGATAGATTGAATGAAATTGACTTTTTCTGTTGAGTATGGATTAAACTTGGGTCTCTTTGATTCTGCTCCAAAACATAATCTACTAGACCATGCAGACTGTTGTCCGGATTAGCCTAACCATAAACTGATGTGTATAATGGTTTAAGATCATAGCCTTGTTAATTTATTATGTAAAAGCAATGGCTGGAATCTCAGGACAACCTTTAAGAAACTTTTCAACAACCTTGTAAATTATATCAAATGATGTATGAAAATTCAGTCAGATTACAGTATTCTACTCTGCAGTCTCTCTCACTTCCTCACTTCTTACTTTTACAATTTCAAGCTGACTTCCAGAGGGAATTAACTTTGTTCTGCAAAGCTTTTCTTCCCCACTTCCTTCACAGAAGATGACCTTTTTTTTCCTTCCTTTTCCCTAATCTTCCATGTTATTTAGCCAAAACCCTTATCCTCAGAAATTCCTTCCCTTAGATGAGTCTCTAATGTTTTTTGCCTCTGTACTCTGAGGGTGTGTCTTGCCCTACATTTATTCTGTTTTTTTAAAGACTTCTTCAGATATTTTTAAATCTGTCCTTTCCAGACAACTTTGCTATCCCATATTGTTTCAGATGCATCTTTTCAGGTTATTTAAAAAAACTAGTCCTTTGTTAAGATCAGATAATGCAGAGTTATTTGCAAAAGTGAATCTTCTAAAGATAGTTCTTTATCAGTTTATGTGAAACAAAGGAATGTGAAACGTCTCATGAGTTTTAGTTTATTTTCTCCTGGCAATGAGTTGAATATGTGAGAAAGTGTGTATGCATGAAATATATTTAATGTTACCTCAGAGCACCTTAAGATAAAAAAGAATACATTCTACGCTTCACTCCCTGACTTTCTTCTCTTTTTTTATTTATTCTTTTATGGCTTTTAAAATAATGACAGAGAAATGTGGGGGAAAGCTCACAAAGATAAAAAATACATTGTGGGGAAAAAAGAAAAGAAAAAAATAGCTCTTACTTTTTTAAAAAAGTAAAAAAATACACTAAAGGAAAAGGAAAAAGATATATCATTCTGGCTGCAAATAGTTACGATTCTATATATAGGTACTATTTACGGATAAACCAGTATATTATACATTTTATTTTTATTTTTATCTTTTCTCCTCTCTGTATATATAAGTAATAGTAAAAGGGAAAAACAGCTCTGGAAGCATTAACGAAATATTAAGTCAATTGATAGAACATACTACTTTTCCAATTTTCTCCAACAAAAAAAATGTTTTAGCTTATGCCTAAATGTCAATGGAGGTTCTCAGGCATCCAGGTCATGGTTGTCCCCAAAGTGCTTCTTTAAAAGGCAATTGGACTTTCTTCGTTTTTCTTTGAAGATGTTTTGCTTGTCAACCAAGAAGCTTCTTCGGAACTGAACTGAAGAAGCTTCTTGGATGAAAAGTAAAATGTCTTCCAGGAAAAAACAAAGAAAGTCCAGTTGCCTTTTGAAAAAGTATCTTTGGGATACTCATCCCTAAATTTCATAAAGCCACTAGCATATGGATCAGGAAAACATGTTCCAAAGATAGAGTGCCATTGTTAAAAATACTTGATATTATGTCACTGCTTACCTATTGTCAATAGAATTTGCAAGAGGACATGTTCTCTTCTCTTCTCAATCTTTCCACATAAGCTGCATATTTTGAATCCCTGCTAATGAACAGTCAATGCGTCCCACTTCAAAAATCAAAATGACCTCATCTTTTACCTCCCATTCTCTCAATATCAAATGTTCCAAACCCAATCTTTCTACATATGGTCCAGCTAATAAGTAACAATCTCCACTGGTAACTTTAAAGAGTAGAGTTCTAGACTCTCTTATCCTGCTATCTATGCCAAGCTGTGTTGGTAGAAAATATCACTCAATAAATATCAACAACTGGAGAGAATTCAAACACTTGTTGGGTTTCCAAAGCAAGCTCACAATGAATCACTGACCTCCAGTAACTGGAACAAGTCAAGACCAAGTGCCTCAGTGTGACATACACTAGATCTTGTACAGAATGTTAATCAAAGACAGTTGAAACAAGCACACATATAGCAAGATTCCAAAAGAATTACAAACCATACAACTACAAGAGAGGAGAAATAGGTATCCTTTCAAATATGATGCAAACTAAAGTTGTATCACATTTGAAATTCTCAAATACAGGAATTTTGATGTGTAGGAAATGCTGAGCATTTAATTGTTATCCTAACACAATAACCTTGAATTAGCTGAGGAAAGAGTAAAAGAGATAAGAAGGTAACCACCTTTTTGAGTCTGATATTTCTCCCAAAGGACACTCATTTTCTTTAAAAGAATGTAGAATAATTAACAAGATAGATATAAGCTAAGTATAGGGACATGGTGGCTCAGTGGCTAAGACGCTGAGCTTGTTGATCAGAAAGGTTGGGAGATTGGCAGTTCAAATCCCTAGCACTGGGTTCGGCCAACCTAGCAGTTCGAAAGCATGTAAAAATGCAAGTAGAAAAATAGGGACCACTTTGGAGGGAAGGTAACAGTGTTCCGTGCAGGGGTGGAATGCTACTGGTTCTGCCCGGCTCTATAGAACTGGTAGCTCTGAAGAGCAGCAGACACTGAACATGTTTGCTGTTGTTTGGCCCACCCGCCCACCTGGGCTCTTACCTGTCCTTTATGTCCTGTTTTTTCAATCTCAACTGCTTTGCATGGCACAGCTGAGGTTGAAAAAGCAGGAAAAAAGAGGCTTTTCAAATGCTACGCACGGGTGCACAGCACTTTTCAGCTGTCTGGATGGCACAGCTTAATTGCTTTTTTACACATGCATGCAGCAAAACATTACACTGAGCCGGTAGTAACACCGGTTGAATCCCACCCCTGGTTCCGTGTGCCTTCGTTGTTTAATCATGCCAGCCACACAACCACGGAAACATCTTCAGACAGCGCTGGCTCTTCGGCTTTGTAAAGGAAATGAGCACCGCCACCTAGAGCCAGAAACAACTAGCACATATGAGTGAGGGGAACCTTTACCTTATAAGCTAAGTAACCTACAGGGATTTAACAGCATTATAACACTGGTTGAAAAAAAATCCTGCACTATTAATCAACTGTTTCAGAATCTCATACAAACATATAATGCTTAAATAGTCCAGAAATTCTTTGTGCTGCTTGTTTGGGTGTCTGCATGGATGCAGGGACATTATGCTTCTCTCCCATTGAAATAAATGGTCCCTTTGTTTCCCTCAGCTGTTCCCTTCATTTGAAAAGTAAAGCTGTGCAGGCCATTTAATCTGATCTTCAAAACTACATTGCTATTCCAGGTGAGGCATCCATCATTAAAGCTGAAGTGCTTATCTGCTAGTCCAGATGCCTTAATGGGAACATCACTTATTTAGGGGCTCAGTGTTTGGTGGAAAATACCCAGTGGATTATGTTAGAACGCACCTGAGTGTCTGATTTTTCTTTCTTTTCTTTTCTTTTTCTTTCCAGTTGACAGGAGAAGCAATTTTGCAAATTGCTAGCAAGCCAGTTCTGCCTTTTAATGCCCTGGATATTGCATTGGAAGTTCAGAAGAACCTGCAAGGTAATTTCTGCCGTGGTCTAAGGAATTTCAGCAAATGTAATGGTTTCCCTCTGCTCGAGATGACAAGTTCCTGCTTTTCTCTGCTGTAAACAAACAATGCATGCCTATTTTATTAATCCCAATATTTTTTTATATATTTTTTTAGCTGTGTGTCAGTGCTTGTGCCTTGGCGGTAAATTAAGTATCATTTTCAGCAAACTTATTAGAAACGTAAATGGTTTATATAGACACAGTTAAGCAATAATTACTGTAAACATTTCAGAGAATGATAAATACAATTTTAAGGGCTGCAGGCAGGATTTTTTTTGTTTTTTGTTTCCCCTCTGGTTCCATACAGGGAAGCCGGCAAATAGGAAGAAAAAGAAAATGAGGCATTGAACTCCATGGTTCTTGAAGGCTGTGTAATTTTCCCAGTTTGAAAACTGGCCATCTTGCTTATTTATTGCAGCAGGTCATATTGGTAGCGGATCATTCCAGCTTGCCTCTCTTCTCACAGCCACTAGGAAGCAGGATAATTTAATGCCAAATAATTTGCCCGACTTGATTTATCGTCCCCTTCTTGAAAGCTCTGTATTAGAAATGAATGACCTTGATCTGGGTATTAGGATGAGAGGGCGATAAAAATTGGAAGATCTTTTCCTCCCCAAGGAAACCAAACAGAGGCCCAAGGATAATACAACTGTTTATTTATTTATTTATTTATTTATTTATTTATTTATTTATTTATTTATTTATTTATTTATTTATTTATTTTTGTCAATTGCTTACAAGATAATAGTTATAAGTAAAAACATAGTTATGAATACATGGATACATATAAGAAAAATTTAAAAAATGAAAGAAACAATAGGACAGGGACGGTAGGCACATTGGTGCGCTTATGCACGCCCCCTACAGACCTCTTAGGAAAGGGGTGAGGTCAATAGTAGACAGTCTAAGGTTAAAGTATTTGGGGTTTGGGGAAGAAACCACAGAGTCAGGTAGAGTATTCCAGACATTGACCACTCTGTTGCTGAAGTCGTAATTCCTCCAATCAAGTTTGGTGCGGTTAACCTTTAGTTTGTATCTATTGTGTGCTCTTGTATTGTTATGGTTGAAGCTGAAGTATTCATTGACAGGTAGGACATTGCAATGTATGATTTTATATAGTATACTTAGATTGGACCAAAGGTGGCATAGTTGTAGGTTTTCTAGGTCTAGAATTTCGAGTCTGGTGGAATAAGGTATTCTGCAATGAGTAGAGGAGTGGAGAACTCTTCTTGTGAAATATTTCTGGACTTTCTCAACTGTGTTCATACGTATCATATCAGATACGTAATGTGGGTTCCAGACTGATGAACTTGTGTGTGTGTGTGTGTGTGTGTGTGTGTGTGTGTGTGTGCAGAGTGCTGGACTGGAGCTTTGGAAATAAATCCGAAATTCACACTGAGAGCTACCAGTTCTGTGACAAAAATCCAGTTGGCTACTAGATGGAAGTCATGAGAGTATTTTTGCCGCTGCCATCTAGCAATTGTTCAGAGTTGTGCAAAGCAGATATTGTAAGCCTAATTTAACAATGTTCTTTCTGTGCCAACTTAGAAAGCTCAAATTGCCAAAGGAGCTGCTGATACAGTTCTGCAGATGAGTCTATCATCTGCACCTCTATAACTGTCTGGTTTGGTTCTGCAACCCAACAGGACAGACACAGACTCCAGAGAGTAATTAGGACTGCAGAAAAAAACAATTACTATCAACCTACCTTCCATCGAGGACCTGTATACTGCATGAGTCAAAAAGAGGGCTGTGAAAATATTTACAGACCCCTCACATCCTGGACATAAACTGTTTCAACTCTGCTCTCAAAATGATGCTATAGAGCACTGCACACCAGAACCACTAGACACAAGGACAGTTTTTTTTCCCAAATGCCATCACTCTGCTAAACAAATAATTCCGTCAACACTGTCCAGTATTTACAAAGTCTGCACGACTATTACTATTAATCTTCTCATCACTCCTTATCACCCATCCCCTCCCACTTGCGACTGTATGACTGTAACTTTGTCGCTTTTAGTCTTACGATTTATGCTGACTGTTTCCTAGTATCGGGCGGGATTCTACCAGTTCACACCTATTCGCTAGAACCGGTTGTTAATATTCTAAGCAGTTCAGAGAACCGGTTGTTAGAAGAAATTACTGGCCTAATCCTGTAAGGAAGGCAGGAAGGAAACATTCTGGTGTTGCTTACAGAAACTGCCTCTCCATTAACCTTTATTACATTCTTGGCAGGACTAGATTTCCTGTCTCAGGAACTTCTCTGGAGTTTTTTCCCCCCTCCTTTGCTGGTACTTTGCTTGTGTGAAGTGACCATTCAAAGTTACAATGGCACTGAAAAAAGTGACTTATGACCATTTTTCACACTTACGACTGTTGCAGCATCCCCACAGTCATGAGAGGCCAGGCGAGGAGATTCGTGCCTCGATGTGAGTGATATTGAGTTGGCCACACCCAGCCAATAATATGACCACCAAGCTATGTCCACCCAGTCACATGACCACCAAGCCACACCTACCACCTAAGCCACGCCCATAGAACCGGTTGTTAAAAATTTGAATCCCACCCCTGCCTAGTATGATTTGATTGCTTATTGAACCCTGTGACTATCATTAATTTTGTACCTTATGATTCTTGACTCTTGATGAATGTATCTTTTCTTTTATGTACACTGTGAGAGTATTTGCACCAAGACAAATTCCTTGTGTGTCTAATCACGCTTGGCCAATAAAGAATTCTATTCTATTCTATTCTATTCTATTCTATTCTATTCTATTCTATTCTATTCTATTCTATTCTATAGGCTTACCATTCAACACTTTATTGTCATGGGGTTAAACAAAGGTAACCAAGTTAGTCACTGAATTAGCCTTAACTGCTAGTGGCTCGATTTATGCAGTTGTTTTGGCAGCATTCAAGATGACATTTCCCATTGCCTTCTTCTGTTGTGTTGTTTTGACTAGCCACCAACCTTGGATATGGATTCCATGTGGTCCTCCTTCCCTCCAACTTAGGCTGACCCTGCTTAGCTTCTGATATCAGCCAAGGTCAGCTAGTATTAGCTAGGGTCAAATCATATCAGACCAGTACAGGTAGTCCTCGACTTACAACCTCAATTGAGCCCAAAGCTTCTGTTGCTAAGTGAGACATTTGTTAAGTGAGTTTGGCCTCATTTTATGATTTTTCTTAACACAGTTGTTAAGTGAATCACTGCAGTTGTAAAATTAGTAATTCTCCCAAAATTTACCCAGTCAAGATTTATTCTTAAAGGAGAAGTAGAAATCATAGTGGCTTGCTTTTTAGCCCAGTACTTTAGCTCTCCCCAAAATTGGGTTTTAACTCCTCTGTTGCTTTATATAACAGCTCATTTCATTAACTGACCTTGTAATTTTTTGGTTTGACATCAGCCCAGGTTGCTGTTATTCAAGGAAAGTGAGCCCTGATTATAATAGGGCATTGCCCTTGCCATAAACTTTTTGTCTTCTCTGTATATAGGTTATATTGGGGACCCTATTTCAGATGAGAAGCACCACTCTTAATCTGAGTTTGGTCTTAATTTCACATGCATATTTTGTTTCTATGGTAGATAATGGCTTGGGGCAACAACTCACTTTATTTTTGATTGCTTGTTGCAAATTGCACAAGGTAAAGATAATAAACAGATAGATACAGAAAATAGATGTTCATGAATATTGTGTATGCCAAGTATGATCTAGATTGAGTTTTGACTTTTTTTTTGAAAAAAAATGCATGATAATGAGGTTGCAATCTTGGTGATCTCTTGGATAGTAACATATTTCCACATTGCTTGAATATATGTTTCAGAGTGTATAATGAACAAAAAACCTATCCATGTTCTTCTGACTATTTTACAATTTATTTTGTGAAACTAATCTGAAACAGGGACCTATCTGCATAGAAAACTGAGAGAATGGGCAATATAAAGACCTGTAAGAGATTTCATTAAACAGAATTGCAAAAACAGCAGAGCAAAAGAATGTTATTTTATTGGTTTTAGAAGCCCCCCCCTCCCCCCCCAAAAAAAACAACCAATTCCCTTTCCTTGATAGCAAGTGGCTGAACCTAATGAACCTTCAATCAAAGGTAAAGAAAATTGTGAACTCAAGTCAACAAAGGCTGTTATACACTTAACAATAGAAATATTTTTTGTGTGATAAGCAGAGACAAAAACAATGCAATTCCTTTAAAAAAATAATTGGCTGAATGAAATTCATTTATTAGAACTTGTACACATATCCCATGTAATCTATAAGTAAAATACTTATAAAGACACTTGGTCAAAAGCAGTATAGAGTAATATACTCTGCACTAAGTAAAAACGTATAGACAGGGCTTTTTCCTGATTTGCTTCTGAAACACCAGAAATACATTTCCTTTACATTAAAAATAGGTTGTCTACTAGTCAGGATCCTAGGGAATATATATATTTGTAAACAAGCCAATCTAATTCTTACATTCTGGAATAAGAGATGGAGGAATCCTTCATAATTCTTCCTACTGTGAAGTCTGGGACATCAACATTACACACCGAAAGGTTTTGTGGTTGTGTGAGAAGTGAGGCTGCCTGCAAAATGGTCAGAATCTGGGCTGCTGGTGCCCTGTCTCTTTAAGACCTGTCAATAGCCAGCTCAACAATGTCTGGCTGGGTGTGGTGGTATTGGACTTATGGTGTTAGTCTGGGAGTGTGAAAGAAGGTGGTTTGTGTTTGTTTGGGAAATTCATAATGTCTCAATCCACCTAAGGCAAATTTACTTATTGTTCTCCAGAGCAGTAGTCGAATAGGTAAAAAGTGGTATAGTAAACTGTGACTACCAATCTTTGAATACCTGTGAGAGTGTTACCTAGAGACCAGGTATGCTTGTCTTGGTTCTCTTGGGTTTTGGAGTCCACTAACCTGAGAATATGTAAAAGAACCCTGAACAGGAATATCTCTTGCTTCTTCTTCAGTGTATAGTATCTTTTTGTATATCTATATATCTTCATTTTCAGAAAATGAAAATGAATTGAGCTCAATTTTTGTTAGTAAATGAATGGTATAGTTGTCAACAATACAGAAGAGATTTGCCATTGGATACCTTAGGCATTTTTTAAAAAAAATAAAATAAAATCTAGTCTAATTTATATCTCTGAATTTTTGTGGTAGTCCAAGGGATCTACTTACAAAGTCCAACCATGCTTACTCAACCCCATAGGATTGACCAAATAATAATCTCAGTTAAACCACGGCTTAGATCTATTCTGATTTCTTACCCTTGTGTCTGTACAACGGTTGCACCCAAACATGGTGGTCATTGAAACATCCAGTTACTTCTGTTTTCCTTTCAAATCATCAAACACAAATTCTCTTTATTTCAGGAAGCAAGACGTACCGTTTTAAAAGTTCTAATAATCTCATGAGTGTCATAGGCTTCATTTTGCTATAACTGAAAGGGGAAAGTTTGAATTATCCTTTAAATTATCACAGGGACTAAAACTGGCAGAATATGCCATTTAGAAATGCTTTCTAATATCAGCCGTAACAACTTTCAGCAACATTTTGAAGGGAGAGGAAAAAAATGAGGCTGTGTGCAAACAATATTTCACTAAAAAGAAAAGCATTTTCATTACCCTACAATTCCAGTTCCAAGGCCGTGTCTCTCTAAGTCAGGATTGATAATCTCATTTGGTTTATATTCAATTGTTAAATGAGTATAATCAAAGGTACTAGGAAAAAACATGGTGTTGATTTCTGAATTATATGGCAAATATTTCATTGCAATTGCCGCATGTAACTAGATTTTAGATAGCTTTTCTTACTACGCTGGCTGGATATTTATTCTAGAGATTTGGAATGAATGCGGTAACATTTCTCTTATAATGGGCAACAATGGATTTTTTAACACTTGTAAAATATGTTTTCTGCCCTTAAGCATCTGTTTAATGATGGTGGTTTGTGTTTCAGAATATAACTGAGGTCCCCATATCATAAGTAAAATGTTTTCCCCCTATGTTAGCTAAATCAGATTGACTGATTATGTGCCATCAGGTCTGTTCTAACTCTTAGCAATCACATAAACTGCCCTAAATCAGGCCCTTCAATTCAAGTCATAATGCACCATTACTAATTTAATCCACATCTGCATTGCTGCTTGTTATCCTATTCTTTTCATTCATCCCATCTTTCCAACCAAGTGAACTTCTCATTATTTGCCTTAGCACAATGTATACAAAATGTATACAGATAACCTGAGCCTAGTCATTTGTACCTTGAGTCAAAATTCTGAATTGATTTGTTCTATGATCTATTTGTTAGATTTCTTGGCTATCCGTGATATTTTCCAAAGTTCAAAAGCATTATAGAATATAATATAGTTTCCGTAGAGGGGAATATCATTGCTTGCACAATTCTGATCTTTTGAGTAAGCTACCTATCTTCATTTCTACCCTACCAATTGCTAATCTGTGGCATATTTTTTGAATCCCAGTTCCTTCACTAATGATCCCAAAGGTGCTTTTTCAGGAGGCAACTGGACTTTCTTGTTTTTTTGTTTTGAAGGTGTTTCAGTTCTCATCCAAGAAGTTTCTTCAGCTCTGACAGGATAATGGGGAATGGAAGAATCTATCCTGTCGGAGCTGAATAAACTTCTTAGATGAGAAGCGAAATGTCTTCAGAACAAAAAACAAGAAAGTCCAGTTGCCTCCTGAAAAAGCATCTTTTTGACGACCATGACCTGAATGACTGAGAATCTCTGCAGACTTCACTAGTGATAGTAACTTCAATATCTCTATAGACAATTCTAAGGTTGGTTGCTATGCTTGTTGTCAATAGTTTGTCATCTTCTATATATTTAATCTTAGTCTCATTTTTATTGTTCTCATTAACTTCCATTATTAGAGCTTGCAGAAATTTGCATTTCCAGAAATAGAAGTGTCATAGTACATGTTATTAATGTTTCTTCCTCCAGTTTTAAATCCATGCTTCCTAGATCCAGCATCTTGCAATATATATTTATATTTATAATTTGAATAAAAAAGGAGAGATGGGTATACAATCAGGACCTAAAGTCACTCCAAACAATGAGATGAAGGGTATGCAAATTTAATAAATAAATTTAATAATAATAATAATAATAATAATAATAATAATAATAATAATAATAATAATAATAATAATAATAATATACATAGCTTTATCTTACTCCTATACCAACCTGGAGCCAATCTGTTTCAATGTGTTCCATCTGGATTGTGATTTTCTGCCCAGTGTACAGATTTCTCATTAAGACGAACTGCTCTGGGATTTTAATTTTTCTAAGCATATTCCACAACTTCACATCTTCAACAAAATCAAGGCCTTTCTGTAATTGATGCAGCACAATATTGACTTCATTTTTTTGTATTTTCAGTTTTTTTTCAATTATCTATCATGCATCAGCAATAATGTATATCGTTTCTTGGCCCTTTTCAATTTTTAAAAACAATTTAAATATCTCCATGAAGTCTAATCTGCTGCAACCTTCTCTGGAAATAGATAACATGTGGATTAATAATATCTTATAATAGTTCGCGCTCTCTATGAAGTCTTTCATTGGTATTTACGCTGATTTCTTTTAATCTCATTATTAGAAGCTTTATTAATTGGTTGTCATAATTAAATAGTTATTCATCAGTTCCTGTAGCCTTCCATCTTTGTAGTTCTGAGCTGACTTCATCTTCTAGTACTTGAGAGTCTTGCAAATAGGGGATATCTTAAAAGATATTTTAGATGTAGACATCTCTACCATAAACAACTTTCATATACTCCTTCCATCTTCATTTGATGTTCTTGAAATCAGTTACTATCTATGTATTAGCATCGATTCATGATTGGAGCATCTTTCCAAGTTTGGATATATATTTGGAAGACTTTCCTTCCATTTCAGTGTCTTTACACATGTTGGAATATTGTTCCTTTTCTCTTATAACACATCTTAAAAATGCTTTATTATATTTTTCCCTGAGGCCTTTGCTTTAGCTTCTCCTCTCTTCTTGGCAATTTCCACCATCTATGCTGACAACCAGTTTCTGTTTTCTGCTTCTTGGGTTTTGACTCCTTTCATATTTGTCCTTAAGAATTATATTATTTCATTCCATAGGTTTCTTTTCTTGTTTCCTTATCAATGAGGTAAATAATTCAAAATAATTCTTAACATTCTCCTCAAAAATAGAGGATACATGCCCAAGATCATATTGTGGATACTGGTTGCTTTTGTTATTCTGATTTAGCTTGATGTGGGAACTGAGCATAAACAGCTTATTATTTAAAATATTAATATCTTCCAATTCAATGGCTATCTGCTTGGGAAAATAGCAGAGTATTTCAACTTTGATAAATATTTTTAAGAGATTGATTTTTCACTCAGTGTTAAAGTATATTCCACAAATCTTTGTCTTCAAGCCCTTGCTTGTGGAATTAAAGTCCAATTAAAAGTCAATGGTCAGTGTCTAAGTCAGGGGTGCAAAAAGTCTAGATTGAAGTCCAACATCCCTTCGGTGATGCCTAAAATCCCTAATTAGGCAGAACCACATTATTTGACCTCCATTTCCTCAAAGAAATTTTTTTTAAAATGTTGGGATTCAGCAATGAAGATACTGAAATAGGCTCAGGAGACCTGGATTCCAATCCAAACACACCTGTGAAGCTCACTGGATAGCTTTGGTTCAGTTGCTTCCTTTCTCAGTCCCGCCAACCTCATAGGCTTCCTGTTGTGAAAAATAGAATGGATAGGGGCAGGGGTGGGATGCTACCAGTTCTGCCTGGCTCCATAGAACTGGCAGCTCTGAAGAGCAGCAGACACTGAATCTGTGTTCGCTGTTGTTTGGCCCACCCGCCGCCCGGGCTCTTACCTGTCCCTTATTTCCTGCTTTTTCAACCTCAGCTGCTTTGCGCAGCAAAAAAAGGTAGAAAAAGCAGGGGAAAAGAGGCTTTTCAAACTCTGTGCACCCACACGCAGTGCTTTTCAGCTGTCTGGGCAGCACAGCTTAAGGGTTGTTACACGCATGCACAGCGTGCGTCTAGCACACGTGTGCACGAAGCACGCATGTGCACGCAAAACATAGTCACCGAACCGGTAGTAACACCGGTTGAATCCCACCCCTGGATAAGGGGGGGAAACGGAGGATAGAAGAATTGATTCCAAATTTGGAGGGGAAAAAAATCTGTCCTTTTTCCTCTATCTAGATCACATTATCCAAGATTGAAGAACTGAATCTTGACTGATAATGGTTTTACGATATGGAAAACTTCGTAACAGTGAGAACAATTGACCAGTGGAATAGTTTGGCTTCAGAAGTTGTGGGTGCTTCATCATTGGAGCTTTTTAAGAAAAGACTGGACAGCCACTTGTCTGAAATGGTATAGGGTCTCCTGCTTGAGAAGGGGGTTAGAATAGAAGACCTCCAAAGTCCCTTCCAGCTCTATTCTGATTGATTGATTGATTGATTGACTAATGAAATCCATAAATTATAAATGTATGACCAGTATGACTTGTTTATAAAAAGAATGACTCTATATACAAAAGAATTTTGTTTATTGCCTACATATTATTTCTTTCTTTCCTTTTATCTAACACCTAACATTATGTTCATGAGAGAATGGATATGAACAATATTAGAAGAATGGTTATATCTGAAGAACAGATAGAAAAATTCATACAAAATATTTAGATTTAGGAAAACCACATATAAAAAGGCATATATCAGGGAAATTAAGTGCAAAATGTGTACAAATTTAGTGTACAGAGACAGAGATGGGGGGGGGGAGAGAGAGAGAGATGCACACATACACACACAGTGTATAAGTGTATAGATGGATAATGGGGAGAGAGAGAGAGAGAGAGAGAGAGAGAGAGAGAGAGAGAGAGAGATAAACTTACACTCAATAGATAAACTTACACTGCATGTTTCTAGTTGACATATATTTAAGCTGCCCTATGCTTTCCAGAAATCTAAAGATCAAAACTTATTTATCTGCCAATGGTTTGGCTTGTATATTCCAGTACAACTCTTAATTTAAAAAATAAAAATAAAAAAATCAATTATTAAATTCCTGCATTCAGCAAAAGAAATAATTTTAAAGCAACACATTTCAATGTGTTGTTCTTTTTCCAAGCAGATTATTATGACATAGTTTAAAAGAGACTTTCAGGTAAACTCAGCTATAGCTATTGGAACCATGGCCCATGTTGCAGTCAAGAGAGAGAATGGCACCTCCCTTTAATACTCAGATGGGAATCTTCTAAAGAATCTTCTAGATCAGCATTCTGGTTGTGGAATTCTGGGTGTTGTAGTCCTCACATCTTCCACCTACCAAGACTACAGTGGTGGGATTCAATTTTTTTTTACTACCGGTTCTGTGGGCATGGCTTGGTGGGCGTGGCAGGGGAAGGATACTGTAAAATCTCCAGTCAGAGGTCGTATTTGCTGGTTCTCTGAACTACTCAAAATTTCTGCTACCGGTTCTCCAGAACTGGTCAGAACCTGCTGAATACCACATCTGGACAAGAAACACTGGCCTCGATACTAGGCTTAGACTAATTTGAAATCAGTATCCCAGATAGACTTTATGTTTTAAGCAGTATATGCTACAGGTGCCAACTGTGTACAACTGGACTACTTCTTGTATACCACTGGAAATGTAGACAACATCCCAGACTAGCAGTCAAGCCCTGCTGAGTTGTGTAAAACTCCTGAGTTGTGTATCATAATAAAATGAATCAGTAACCCAGCATTTCAATAAAGCTAAGTATTTTTGTATTATATTCCTTTCTTAACAGACGATCCTCATAATGTTGGCAATTTGCTGAAGGTGGCCTATGCTTTACGGGAGAGTGCAGAATTGTTTCAATCAGATGAAATGCGGCCAGCCAATGACCCAAAAGAAAGAGCTCCTGACCGTATCAGGATGTTGAATGACATATTGCAGAGTCTCGAGAAAAACTTCTTAGTTTCAGGTGTTCCACCAGGTTTTTACAGGTAAAAGCAGAACTTCACATCCTTATGTCAACTAGTATAGTCATTTTACTTGTCTTCTGTAGCTACCTTGCTATGCATCTTGTTATATTATTGTACATATAGTAAAATACCACTGAAGGAAATGCATAACAAAGAAATCCAGCATGTAAATTTGTAACAGTTCAGTAGAACATCATCGTTATTGAGATGTATTGCTACCAAAGAAAATAAGTGGAAGATTATTTTGGTCTTTTTTGTAGGGGACACACTTTTTAAAAGCAAGCTGTCTATTAGGTTATAGTTGATAAACATTATTATTATAGACACAACAATGTGAAATCACAGCTATCAGTTCTTTAGCTGGTGTTGGCCTTCATAAGCATCAAGTTCTTCCCCAAAACTAGGACATTGTAATGTATCAGTGAACTATATGTGCAAATCTAACCAATGTAGACTTTTGCAATTGACAGATAGAGATTTTTTCAAAGCGCAGATTTTCTAAGGACTGTCCAAGATTTTCTGGTATGGCATCCAGTGTGTTGATAACTGCTGGGGACACCACAGCCAGTTTATGCCATAATATTTCGGTTTCAATTTTCAGGTCTTGAAACTTTGTGATCTTCAATTTCTTGTCTTTTATTGCCACATCTATTTATCCACATTTTCTTCTTTTTAATCACAGTTATATCTGATGTTATGAGCCAAGCTTTAATCAGTTTGCATTCAGAAATCCATAATATTTTAACCCATTTGCAACTACTTTTTCAACCAAACATTCCTGCCTATTGTTCATTTCTAGGACGTTGCAATTTTTGTAGATGTTCCATGAAATCCAGTGTGTATCCAATTTATTATTTTGTTTATTTTGTTTTTTAGTCATTTTCACTTTTACTATCATTGTTTCCTATTATTATTATTATTATTATTATTATTATTATTATTATTATTATTATTATTATTATTATTATTATTATTATTATTATTATATTCTAAGAATGGCAGCTCAGATGATAGGGAGGTCTTGGAGGCATCATGAAAGATGGTGGTAATGCATTAGATTTAAAGAGGGAAAAGGAGACCCCAGAGCTGATTATGTGGTATATGTCCTCAACCTTTTAAAGCAGCTGCATCTTTTCCAGAATGGTGTATCTGCAATGTCCAAATATATTTATTTGTATTAGAGCCCATGGATGGCCCATTTCTTTACTACAGCAAAGTCATCTACACCATTTAGCCTTCAATCACGTAACATTTTCAGCCAGCATTCATAAGTTCAACTGTGGTGGAATCACCAACTAAAAGACAGAGTAAAAAAATAATGTAGCAGCTAAAGCTTCTTTGAGGGAGGAAATGACATAGGCTGGATTTGTGAAGACCTTATCTGCCAGTTTATATGGGGATGCAATCAATCTGGCAAGCTTCTTGTAAACAGGTTATCAAAAATAAAGATATGGTTTATTCATGGCTTATTCTAACACTGAGTATCTTAGAGCTTTAGAAGTCCCATATCCACAGCAAAAAGCATCTGGCATCTTCAGTTAAAAACTCTGGAGAGAAAAATTCTATAATATCCTGACATTAATATGTGTGGATATTCATAAAAGTTGAAACAATGTATTAAACAATAGACTTCATTTGGTTTCTCTTCTTAAGGTGGAAGCATATTGAACCAGCCCCAATTCTTATTTCTGAAAAATATACATTCCATTGAATCCACTGAGAGTTGATTGTTCATCTTCAATATTTTAGATGGCTTCTACCAGTGGTGGGATTCAAACATTTTTACTACTGGTTCTGTGGGTGTGGCTTGGTGAGCGTGGCATGGCGTGACTTGGTGGGCATGGCTTGGTGGGCGTGGCAGGGGAAGGATACTGTAAAATCTCCATTCCCATCCCACTTCAGGGGAAGCTTACTGCAAAATTTCATTCCCCACCCCATTAACTTGCTTTCCAGCTCCATTCTCCTGTACAAGGCAACCAAAGAAGACCCAGCTGATCAGCTGGGACTTGGGAGGCAGAGAATAGATGGGGGCAGGGCCAGTCAGAGGTGGTATTTGCCAGTTCTCAAAACTATTCAAAATTTCTGCTACTGGTTCTCTAGAACTGATCAGAACCTGCTGAATACCACCTCTGGCTTGTACATTTAAAAAAATATGAATTTCCATATAGAAAATGAGAAAGAAATAGAAGGGGAGAAAAAAATACTCCCACACCGGAGTCCTTGTTTTGCACTGTGTTTCATTCTGGAGCAGAGATTTATGACTGAGTTATAAACCTCTGAAATAGTGGTTTATAATGGAAATGCTGGCAGACCTTTAACTATAACAGCAAAAACAGTGCTGTAATAAATACAAAGCTTCATTGGTAAACAGAAATTTAGGATGCTGTTTGCAGTCTTGACCTTCAGGCTCCAACTGCGCTTAGATCATTAAGATTCCATAAATACTATAATTTACCGCCTTGTGAAGATCAAATATATTTTCATAATAAAGCACATATTCTTCAAAGGGTGTGGAACCGGTACAATTATTATCTTTTATATAGTCATTGAGACTTACATTATTCAGTTTAGTCATTGTACTTGACAAAAGTACAGGGATTACTCACAGATGCTATCAGCCATCAACATTGTGTATTCCAAAGTTTTAATTCTTGGAAGATATTTGAGGGATGCAAAGGAAGGGGGAAGGGAAAGGCAAGACAAGAAGCAATGGATGGAAACTAACCAAACAACCTACAACTAAGGAAAAATTAAAATAATCAGTGGGACAGCTTCAGAAGTTGTGGGTGCTCCATCACTGGAGGCTTTTAAGAACAGATTTGTCTGAAATGGTATTGGGTCTCCTATTTGAGCAGGGGGTTGGACTTGAGGTCCCTTCCAAGTCATGATGAAAAAGATGAAGAAGATGAAGAAGAAGAGGAGGAGGAAGGAGAAGGGAGGAGAAGGAGGAGAAGAAGGAAGAGGAGGAGAAAAGAAGAGGAGGAGGAGGAGGAGGAGGAGGAGGAGGACCTAGAAGATGTACTCATATAACGTACTAAGTTGGGTTAGTGTTAATGTTGGTTTGATTTTATACAGCTTAGTATGCTGTGAGAATCCACACTCTTCAATTGAAGAGTGTGGGTTCTCACAGTATATTAGAGCTATAAAAAGCCAAACCAACATTAACACTAACCCAACTTAGTACATCGTATGAGTACATCTGCTAGGTCTTACACTGACTTAGTTAAGAGAATTGTCCGAACCCAACCATTTCTTGTTTTGAATTTGTATGCCTTACTTTGTGGTCTCCCAAGCTGTCTTTTTCAACTGATCCAGTGAATGCCAGCTACCACTGAGCAGAACTATAATGAAAGCTTGAAATTCAAATTCAAAAACTACACAAGGCATTATTCTTAGCAACAAACCAAGAAGTGATAACCATAACTGTATGTATTATTGCAACTCTTTATACTTCATTATGTCTTCGATATACGCATTCAGTAGCTCCAGAGTGTAAAATTACAACACTAATATCACATTTTTCATGAAATTCAGTACATTGTGTTCTGTGACTACAAGAATACTTGAAAAAGCTATTAATAAGAAATGGAATGGTGAAGGACATCTTGTTTAAAATATTACTGGCTGTTCTCAAAAGTGTGATTTGAACTATAGCAAAATTATGAATTGTAAATAGTAAACATCACTCTCTTGTCTGCAGCCAAGCAACTGAATAGAATAGAATAGAATAGAATAGAATAGAATAGAATAGAATAGAATAGAATAGAATAGAATAGCATAGCATAGCATAGCATAGCATAGCATACCATAGAATAGAATAGAATAGAATAGAATAGAATAGAATAGAATAGAATAGAATAGAATAGAATACTTTATTGGCCAAGTGTGATTGGACACACAAGGAATTTGTCTTGGTGTAAATACTCTCAGTATACATGAAAGAAAAGATACATTCATCAGGAGTCGAGAATCATAAGGTACATTCTGCTCATAATAATACTCAACTTTTAACTGAGAGAAAATTTTCACTAGTAGTTTGCCTGTCCTTTTGTGAGCAAATACTACTTGTACAAGAAATTCTTCCATGATTCCTGGAATAGAATCTTGCTTTAATAGCAATCAAATGGGAACATTGTAAGTTAAACACCATTTTCTTCTACTTAGCTAGACTCTTTGGATTTTGGGAGATCAATATTGATTGGGTACAGGTAGTCCTGAATGTATGGACTGGAATTTTGGTCACTAAATGAAATGGTCATCACATGACTGGACCTGCTTTGATGACCATTTTTACTGCAGTTGCAAAGAGAATCAACTGGCTTCCCCAATTGACTTGGATTGTTGGAAGCCAGTTGAGAAGGTTATAAATCATGATTATGTGCCTGCAAGACATTGCAACCATCATAAATGTGAGCAGATTGCTAAGCGCTCAATTTGTGATCACATGACTGGTGGTGGTGTGATGGGCATAACTTCAAGGACTAGTCATAAGTTTTCCAAGACCATCATAACTTTGACCTGTCATTACATTAATGGCTATAAATTAAGGACTACTTCTATTTGGCAGAAGTTTTACAAAACTTCCATGCTTGGCATAATCAAGCTTGCTGAACAGAGGAAAAAAGCAAAGTATTAAATAATACAAGATCAAAATAATCTTTGATTCGACAAAAAGCACAATGTATAGTTGCTAACAATGAGGGTCTCATTTAACCATGATCTTGCAACACAGAAGTAGAAGTGGCCTAACTTCTGAAGTCTTTTTCCAGAATTAAACACTGTGGGTGAGATGGTCATTGAGAATGGTTACACAAGGACCTATTACAGTGTTTCTCAGCAACGTTCAATTGTGTGGACTTCAACTTTCAAAATTCCCCAGCCAGCAACACTTTACCTATTAGATTGAAATATGTGGGCATAGGAACAAGAAATCATTTGGTAGTATTTGCAGTAGTTGTGATGATTAAGTGCTACTTCTGTGAAGAACTATTAGGAAGAGGTAAAATGGGGAAAAATGTGTCTGAACCTGGTACCCCATTCCTGACTTAAAATATAATAATATTTGACACTCAATATCTTCAAGAGGAATTTTTGGATTGATCTCAGAAATAGAACTTCGTTCTGAATGTTGAAATTAAACCCATTTTCCAGCAGGTTCCCGCAGTGTGTTCACTGGGATGAAATGAATTGTCATTCCTATTTTGCCTTTAGGATCCATATAACAGATATATTCTGTATCCTCTAAACAAAATATACTGGAATTTCCTAGATGTTTTTTATCCCCACACTCTTCAATCCTTTCCAACTCATTAATATCCTTCCTAGATTGTATGCTTACTGATTGGAATATGCTAAATGAGGGGTTAGACAATAATGTGCATCTACCCCCCACCCCCGCTGCTTCTGTATCCATTACCAAAGTACTGTCAATAAAATCCTGCAAAAGATATGCCTAGGAAGTGGCTTCTTTGTCCATTCAAAAAGCTATCTCCAAATCCAACCAAGAAAAATACATTTCTGTAACAAACAAAATTACCATTTCTGAAAGCTACTTGCAAAAATAGGTCATTGCAATTTAAATCAGACTTTGCATAAGATAAATTACTTCTAAAAACCTATTTGAGGCAAATATCTGTAATAAGGAATGACATCTGAGTATTTTATGTTAACGATTTGTACCATTGGGAATTTATGCTAAAATTGTCTATAGTGGAAGTTTCTTAGAAAAGCAACCTATGTTGAAAGCTGCAGATAGAAATAGGTATAGATTTTTTAATGGATTGTATTTTTTAAGCAAGACATTAATTAAATTAGTCTGGAACACTAATCAAATTATGTTGAATATATATCTATAACTATATATCTACATGGGATATCTGCATTGATAAGCAAATAGTTCTTTCATTTATTTTTGAGATTTTTTCCCCCTGCTAATATGAATTATAAAAATCTTGTTACTAATATAAAATAGCAATGGTGCAAAACTAAATATAGGCATCCAGATGAAACAGTCTCACATAGATCTGTAGCAAAGCAGCTGATTCAGTAACAACTAAGTATAGTAGAATCAATGAATTCTACATAGTATTAATGAGGATTCTTTTGGTGCCATCGTTCAACCAATTGTGAGTTCATCTAACAGTAAAATCATCTAGAAGTAAAATCATCTAGACCAGTGTTTCTCAGCAATTTTTAGAAGATGAATTCAGTTCCCAGAATTCCCTAGAAAGATCAGAAATACTGATATGACCATATTTCTTATATTTATTTATTTACTTTTATTATGCTTTTTCACATTTACATATCTCATTCTCATCTTTAACAACACTCATCATTGCTACACATACAGATGTCCATACATTTATATACATTTTTCTTATATCTACTATTCGTATCCCTGCTATTCAACTATTCATACCAATTATCCCAGACTGCATAGTACTCTGACTCTGATTTCACTGTGTTGGCTTTTACTGAACATTTTGCTGAGATCTAGGTATACTACATATAGGGTATTTCCCTTCTTTACTAGGCTAGTAACTTTCCCAAAGAGAGTTAATTTGATCTGATTTGTCTGCATTTAATTCACACTGGCTCCTTGAAGTATGTATGTAAATATCTTTTGCTCTCTTCTAAGGACATCATTACTTGTTCAGGAGTTCTCCAAAATGACTAAGAATGGTTCTGTTCTGTGGTTCTGTGACCACCTCTGTTAATTCTTACAGTACTCTAACAATTCATCTGGCCTTGGAGAGTTAAATTTGTTTAACTTAGCTAAGTTATCTGTTATTCTTTATCTATCTATCTTAAGCTTCAATTCAGAGGTGGTATTCAGGAAGTTCTGACCAGTTCTGGAGAACCGGTAGCAGAAATTATGAGTAGTTCGGAGAACTGGTAGTAGAAATTTTGAGTGGTTCAGAATATCACCTCTGACTGGCCCTGCCTCCCATGTCCCAGCTGATTGGCTGGGTCTTTTTTGTTGCCCTGCACAGAACAACGGAGCTGGAAATCAGGTTAATGGGGTGGGAAGAGAATGGAGATTTTACAGTATCCTTCCCCTGCCATGCCCACCAAGCCATGCCCACAGAACCGGTAGTTAAAAAAATAATAATCCCACCAAAAGTTTTTGAATCAGTTCCCTCCTGATTAGTAGAGTTCTACTAATAGCATATTCAATCTAGGAGATTAAAAATAGGGGTATTTGTCATGTGAAACAGCTTCCATAATGGAGACAAAACCTGGCTGGGAGAAAGAACATTAGGGTGATGTTAAATTTAGGATCTAGCCCAGCTAATTGATGCCAGGGTTAGATAATTTATTGTGCTTGGTTGTATTTAGCTCTGCTTTCTTCTGACATGTACTTGGGATCATTTGCAGCAGAGTAGCAAGTTTCTAGTATTCTATTATCAGGTCACCACTTTCTTCTTGTAATGGCTTGTACTCTGTTTGGCTTTCCTTTCTTTCTAACATTCATTAAAATCCATTCCTCTAAAGCCCAGTATAAAGGCCTCATCACCCCAGTACCTCATCACCTGGTTATTATAAGTTCAAGGATAACATGATTGCTTTCCCCCAGCTTCTGGTCACTTTCATTTCTTCAGTGATTTTACACTATTTGTGAAAACCGTATCCAGGTAGCAGAACCCTTGTTCTTTTTTCCATTTTCTGACTAAGTCATTATTACTCTTGTTTCTTTTTCTTCTGATCCAAACATTTTCAACAGGATTTCTGTTGAGGTAATTCCCTGTTAGAAGAATGAGCGCATACAGGGAGACGTATTTGAGAGTAGTGTTTGAATAATACACACACAGCACACAAATACACTGTACATTAAATGTAGGTTTTTACTTCCAGAAAGGTTTAAAGCAAAGTTAAAAACAAGCAGTCCAAAGTCATTCACAGGTAAAATCAGTCAGTTTCTATCCAGGATAATCCAATAACAAAGTCCAGTGTCAAAAACAGTTCAGTATCAGACTTACATCAAATCCATGAATTAGGAAAAATGGAGGAACGACAAAACTCTCCAACAGAAGGAAACAGAGACTCACTGAGACTTCTTCTCAGACTAAGACTAAACAACCCAGGTTTCTGGCTCCATCTTATGGCCGTTTGAGAAACCACACTCAATTACAGTTTTACATTTTCTTAAAGATACAGTATTAAAAGGTCTATCCTGGTTTATATATTTCCAACCCAAATAGCTGTTAGGTGCCTTATATTCCTAACATTCTCCCCTTTTGGGTAGGACAATACATACAACCTTACACTCTAAGTCCATAATCTTCACAGCACGCCTTATGCTTTATAGAGCCTTGGGCCTTTGTAAAATGATCTGCTATATTGTTTTCTGACATACAGTATTCTACGTAATCATCTTACTTTGCATACATTGTCTCACATTTAAATATCTTAAATCTGTATGTTTCGTTCTTGTTTTAACAGCAATATTTGAAGCCATCTGTA
This sequence comes from Notechis scutatus, assembly GCF_049901735.1. NCBI lineage: Eukaryota > Metazoa > Chordata > Lepidosauria > Squamata > Elapidae > Notechis > Notechis scutatus. The sequence goes on from NC_142012.1 coordinate 155,637,687, forward strand.
TTGCTGATTGGTTATCTTCATAAACAACAATAGAATCTGTTACATCAATTCCCATATCAATTAATAGTTGCTTATACAAAACTAAATCTGTACATAATAAAGACAAACATGAGAATTCAGCCTCCATTGTTGACAAACTTAGACGTTTCTGTCTAATAGACCTCCATCCAATCAATGCTTTTCCCAATAATACTACAGTACCCGATGTAGTATTTATGTCTGTAGCAAAACTTGCATCAGCATATGCAGTCAAATTCAGTTCATCTTTTAGCTCCAGATATAATGCATAATGCATTGTTTGTTTCAGATATCTTAACACAAGTTTAGCAGCTTGCCAGTGCCTTTCAGTCAGCTCAGCGTTAAATCTTGCTAATTGATTAACACTGTATGCAATATCTGGCCTTGACCAATTACTGAGATAAGATAAACTACAAATCAAAGACTGATAAATGTTCTAATCAAAAATAGGACTTTGAACATCACTATGGCTAAACTCCTGGCTCATTGGTGTCTTAGCCGGCTTACAAAGTTCCATTTTAAAACCTTTTAGTAATTGGTTGATTTTATCTGCCTGTGAGATTGACTCAAAGTGTCCATGTAGTTCATTGGCCAACAGTAAAGAGATGTCTATTACAGTGAGATTTTCCAGGATTTTTGTTGAAATCCTAATCTAGCCAACTGCTTTGGTATTGTTAGGTCATCTGGTGGTCTATCATCCCTAAATGCTGGTCTCCTTACCTTTTGGAGATCATCCAAAGTCATCTTAGCAATACACAGTACAACTCCACCACCCTTTATGCTGGGCCTATTTCCTTGGAATCTTCTAAAGGAGACTCCATCATCACCATCCCATCCTATCCCATAAAGTTTTAGTTGTTTTTGTCACATTATACTTATCATTCTGTGAGAAACATGGAGAACTAAAGATCCCATTTTCCATACTATGCATAAGTGTAGAAATATCTGAAATTTGGATAGTAATTTCCAGGATAGCTCTTCATCCAAGTGTCTTCTTTCTCCTTTTGTGTTGTGCTTACTTGGCTCTAGACCGTGGCTGCATATTCAGTTCTGAGCTATCCTTTATTCTGATGTTATACCTCCTGATAAAACTGGCAAGGTATGCACCAAACACTGACTTTCTAGCCTTCATTCATGATAGCCTTCCAGAGTCTGCAGCCTAAAACTACATGGGTGGCAATTTTAGATTTTTTCTAAAGAAATATTGCAGGCTTTTTGGTTGGTTTAATTTCTGCTGGCAAACATTATGGAAACACTGAGGAATTTCAACTTGAGAATTTAATTGTTTAAGCATCAATTTGCTAGTTCAGATAGCTAACCCTTTCTGCCAGGATGTTGACTGTTTGAAAATCAATAGTTTAAAAATACTTATAACTTCAGGGTCTCCAAATAACTCATTTGACCTGAAAGACAATATTTTACTGCAAATATTTTAATTACAATAGCTTGATAGAAGTGGTGACATAGAGCTGGTGATATAGAGCTAAGTGGTGATATAGAGCTACATTTAAAAACAATCAATAACCAATATCTCAATGATAAGATCAGTAACTACAAACAAGCTTCTGTGAAAAGGTAATTTGTCCACTGTTACTGATTTTTCCAGTAATATACTGTATATCTGCAGGAAAATACAATATGTGTTCTAGTTAGGACTGAGTCAAAACATCCTCCTGTTTCTCTGCTACTTTCACAGACTCCTACATGAAGATTGTTCTAAGTAATTTGAGTTGAAATATTTGCCAGACCATCAAAACTTTGTAACTGTCACTTTTTAATTTTGTTTTAATCTGGTTTATAACGCTTGTTTTAATATGATTTTAACTTGTTTTTACCTATAACTTTTATATTATTTTACTGCTTTATCTGCAAACTACCCATAGGCTGGCAAGTGTGATATTTAATAGAGAAATTAATTGATAGATGGATGGATGGATGGATGGATAGATAGATAGATAGATAGATAGATAGATAGATAGATAGATAGATAGATAGATAGATATAGCACTTAGACTTATATAGTGCTTCACAGTGCTTTAAAGTGCTCTCTAAGAGGTTTACAGTGTCAACATATTGTCCCAAACAATGTGGGTCTTCAGTTTACTGACCTTGGAAGGATGGAAGGCTGAGTCAACATTGAGCTGGTCAGTACTAGTACTGCATTCTAACCACTGTGTCACCACGGTTCTAATAGACCGACTGACCGACAGACAGACAGACAGACCGACAGGCAGGCAGGCAGGCAGGCAGGCAGTACGTAGAACATTGTACCTACTTGTAACATCTTAAAGCACCCAAATCTTTGCTTTAGATCACATAGATGTATTTCATAGCCTGCCATGTAATCTCAGGAAAAGATGCAGCTGCTTTAAAGTCTCAAACAAATGTGAAACATTGACACCTCACACAGTCCAAAGCTATGCACAGCCTAACCAATAGCTGCAGCGTGGATTACTTCAGTTTATGACAGCCCAGATTTTTTTCATTCCTTTTATTTCCACTGTGGCATGATCCCAAACACCAGAAAACAGTCTGCATTCCTTCCTCACTGAGGATGCTTGTTTATCATTGGAGAATTGAAGTCTAAATGTATATGTAAAATAAATATTTGGTGAACTATTTTTCCAAACTTGAATACTCAAAACTTTGCAATAGTTTTTAATAGTTTCACTCTTACACCATTTATTTCTGCTTAGCTTTAATAAGATTCATTTGTTCTAAATGATTTCAATATGTTTTAATGCATTTAAAATGTGTATAAGATTCTTACCTTTTAAAAAACAAAATGATTATTTCAATAATTGAATGTATTTAAGAAATCTATTAGTTATAGTCAAGTGGCTTAGAAAAGGAGTGAAATATCAGTTTGTTAAGCCAGGTTAAGATCCAAGATTGTGAGTCAAACACAGAAATTCTGAGGGAAATGAAAAAGAAGAGCTCAGAATTCACAGAACTTTTAAACAAAATTCAAAGGTTAGAATGATTTTCTCAATATAATTTTTTCCTAGTCTATTATAACCTTTAGAAATAGACACCAAATCTAGGATGTTCATTTCAATAATCTTCTGGCTTTCAAACCTCATCTTCTTTAGTGATTTTTAGACTAAATAAGATCTGTGTTCATTAACTAACAACTGTTTAAAATTTATCAATATAGCACTGTCAGAGATTCCTCCCTCCCTCTGAGGTGATCCTGATATTTGAATGAGAAAGTAGAAGATCCAGAATATCAATGGGAGTTTTAAAAGCCAGTTTGATCTAGGGGTTAAGACACTAGACTAGAAAGCATGAAATGGTGAGTTCAAGTCCCACATTAGCTATGAGGGTCAGCTGGATGACTTGGGGTGGTCAGTCGTTGTCTCTCAACCCAAGTACAGGGTTGTTGTTGTTGGGAAAATAGGAGGAGGAAGGTGTGTTGGATATGCTCACCACCTTGAGTTATTTACGAACATATAAGCAAACAAATAAATAAAATAACTATGCAAAATAAAACCAATTAGTTACCATTACCCTTTGTAATGTACATTTGTGAAGAAAAAACACAAGAGAAAATAATGAAAACACAAAATTAGTTGATGGGTAAGTCTTATCGTTTTACAACTGTTCAGAGTCATGATGGCCTCAAAATGGATGTTTTATTGCTCATAAAGCTCTTCCCTCTATTGTAAAATGTCACACTTTCCTGCAGTCACCCAGACTGTATTTTCAAGTGCTTGGCAACCAGATGCTATTTATGACTAGTTGCAGAGTCCCTCAGTAATGTGACTGTGATGGTTTTTGCTGGTTTCCAGAGGTTTTTTTTTTTTTGCCAATTTCCAGCCAAAACTGCCCATTTGGAAGACTGGGTTTCCTTAACAACTGCACTGTTCCCTTAGCCACTGTATCATTTGCTTAATGGCCAGGGGGATTCGCTTAATGGTGGCCTTTAAATAGATAAAGTGGGGAAATGGGTCTGGTCACCTGAGTGCCTCAACCTTTCAACTGAATTGAAATGACTTATGACTGAATTTCTGAGCCCCATTGTGGTCATAAGTTGAGCACTACCTGTAATTCTCTTCACAGGTCATTTCATGGTAGTTTTCCAGTCTAGAAATAAGGTAGCTGTTTTTATTTTCCTCATAAACATAATATTTGCCATAAAGAGTGGCATCTTTTTGCTCTCAGCATCTGCTTCAGGCATAAAATTTGGGTTATCGTAACTAAGTTACACACAGCTTTTTTTTTTTTCCTCAAATTTATTAAGCGAGAATATGATTCAGCATGATTAGGAATAATGAGGAAAGAGCAAAACCACAGCAGACATTTGTAAGAGCATTATCAAATTAGTCATTATTACTTAGGGGCCTTCTGCTGAATTTGTTTCTGCCAACAGTGATGAATAATAAAATGGAAAATCAAACTGACTTTAAGCACATTCTAATGTTGGCGTTTACATGGAGATTTTGTTGACGTGTTGTCAACCAAATTCAGATTCACAACCGCTGTGAAATGAGGTTTGAAGGCTATGTCTGTTTCTGAGGTTTTGTCTCATGAAATATAAATTAATAATTAATATGTATGAGGAAATGTAAATTGGGATGAGACAATGACCTGATTCCTATTTAAACAGCAGCTTTCTTTAAGTTATGCATCTATTTCTTTATTAAAAAATATTTCTGAGCCAAAATATCATAGGCAATGTACAAAAGTTTGACTACAGCTACTATTATAAGCATACAAACACAATATAATAAAACAGGCATAGACTATAATATACAGTCTTTCCCAACAAATCACTTTTGATATGTTTTTGTCTATCACTTCTAAATGCAGTAGACTCTCAGAAGTCAAGTTGAATTATTAAAATGAGAAACTCTAGAAGCCTACAAATAAAATAAATCAAGTTTCATTTAAAGTGAACGGCAAATTGAAAAGAAAATGGCAGACACTGATAGAGTGATGTATGTAGGAATCAACCAGTGAATGATGAACAAGAAACAGAAGAACCACCAGTCAGGTCTCTTGGTGTCCATAGTTTGTATTGACCCCTTGCTTGGTCCTGTGGGCTATCTCTTACAATATGGACTGGAATTTCTGAAGTTAGTTTAAGAAGCAGCTGGAAGCCATACAGAATTGCCTTTCATGTTGCTAAATATGGGAAACTATACAACCTTTTAGAATAAACGCATACTACAATGATCCTTCCTCCTCCTCTCTCCATTTCTGAAGATGTTACCATTGCCCTATTTTGAAGTTCAAATGTGAAGGCAATTGCTTATCTAACCAGAAATAATATAAAAATACAATATAAGCAGGTTTGGGGAAGCTCAAAATTTTTCATTATTTTGTAATTATTCTTAGAGGAAACTCCTAAGCTCAATTGACCAAGAAAGATTGAATATGTCCTGTGAGGGTCAAATATACATTGTCTTTATTCTTTAATGTTTGGGAAGAAGTCCTAGGGAAGAAAGAAGTGGGATGAGAATTTTTGAAAGAGGGCTTTACTAACAAGGAGCAATCCACACAGCAGCTATTTCTTAGGTCAAATTCTTTTAGATTTGATTCCACCAAAAAGTGTTCTGGAGCATGTTAGATCATATCTGTCCATGCGATTCTACAGTAACTCCTTTCTGAGATCTCGTGGCTTCTACACACTCAAAACACCTCTCTGAAATTGCATCTAAAGCTCCACAGAACTACTATTTACAGTATTCATTAGGTTATTAAATATATCCCTTGTATCACTTCCCATATAAAGGCATCATGGAGTGTTTTATGGTCAAATTATAAAATGCAATAATAAACTTTAATTAATGAAATAAAACATTCATTAAAAGGAAGAGAATGGAAACAATAACAAAACAGAAACCATTCATTCAATATTCATGCAGGAAAGGTTTTGGTAAAGTAATAAGACTTCACGATACCTAAATATCAGCCCCATCAGGTTGATTTCCAGGAAGATTAGAATTAGTTTTATTAGCATTAGCTGTTAGCAACATGTTGCAATCTGATGGTATTGGGCCTCCCCCAGAATTATTCTCCAGTGAATCTGGGAGCTGTCTCCCTATTATCTGTTTCTCAGGCCTTTAAAAAAATGTTTCAGCCTCCTTTAGGTAAAGGTTCCCCTCACACATACGTGCTGGTCATTTCTGGCTCTAGGGGGCGGTGCTCATCTCCATTACAAAGCCGAAGAGCCAGCGCTGTCTGAAGACATCTCCATGGTCATGTGGCCAGCATGACTAAACGCCAGTTGTACAGAATGTTGTCACCTTCCCACCAAAGTGGTCCCTATTTTTCTATTTGCATTTTTACATGCTGTCAAACTGCTAGGTTGGGAGAAGCTGGGATAAGTTATGGGAGCTCACTCTGTTACGCGGTGCTAGGGATTCAACCGGCTTTCTGATCAACAAGCTCAGTGTCTTAGCCACTGAGCCATCACATCCTTTACCTAGGCAGTAATTCTTGCATATTTCTTTCCTCTTCTTTATAATAAAGGATATCATGGGGCACTTGTGATTTTAGGAAGAAGGAAAGCATTCCAGAGTTGAGGTGTCACCATAGAGAAGGATCTCTGTGAGTAACTGCAAGATAACACTTTGTTAATCTCAGGACTGACCTTCTCTGATGAATTTATCAATCAATCAATTAAATCAGCATCAGGTGACACAGTCACAAACTTATCTTGAAAACTAATTGGCAGCCATTGCAATTGCTTTAGGAAAACCATACATTTATTTTCTTAGTTTTTCACTTCTCTGCATAACTTGTTTTGAGATTTTAGCAGACACTTACTTTCAAGTATGTATTCAAAGTCATAAGGCAGCAGCATCTTTTCCTGTTAGGTTTGTAGGTCAGCAGCTGTTGAAAGGTGACATGTTTTCCTGGCTGCTATATAGGCTAAATTTTTAACAAAAGAAAAAATGGGATTGTGTGCCTCTTGGTAAAGAAAATGGGATTGTGTGCCTCTTGGTAAATCTGTCATTGCAATGTGGACTTATGACATGAAGTAAAAGAAAGATGAGTGAAGTCAGTGTCATTTTCATTTCATTCCTTCATAAACACATTCTATTTAATTTCCTAATCAGTCTGCATTTTAAAGAACAAAAACACAAAATGCTCGATTTTCTGTAACACACACATAATTAACACTTTACATAAAAAATGTATTCTTTTTTCAGTCTTGTCTAAATTATGCAATTTTGTAGACAAACATTCAGCTACAAACAGCACTGCAAACTTCAGACAAGTCCCACACACTGAAAAATCCCCACATTCCAATCCACAGATTAATCTTGAAAATATGAAATTGTTTGCTTTACTGTGAAATAAAGAAGATTCCAAATTCTCCCCATTCTTAGCCACAAATGTGGCAAAGAAGAAATATATCAATTGCCATGTATGTATGATATAGTCTTCCCTTTGTTCCTGACCTAGGTAGTTGTAGAAATGGTGTTCGTATGTTACATTATATACTGTCTATCTATCTATCTATCTGTCTGTCTGTCTGTCTGTCTGTCTGTCTGTCTGTCTGTCTGTCTGTCTGTCTGTCTATCTATCTATCTATCTATCTATCTATCTATCTATCTATCTATTCCCCCTCCCTCCCTCTCTCCTTCTCTCTCTCTCCCTCTCTCTCCCTCTTTTTTATTGATCTATCGATCTATCAATCTATCTGTCTATCAATTGATCTAGTAAAGGTTTTCCCTATCTTCCATCATGTCTGACTCTTGAGGGTGGTATTCATCTCCATTTCTTAGCCGAGAGAGTCAGCATTGTCCACAGACATATCTGCAGTCATGTGGCCAGTATGACATCATGCCATAGCGCAGAGTATGTGGAGAAACATGGAACACTGTTACCTTCCCACCAAAGTGACATTTATTTATCTACCCAATTTTCATGCTTTCAAACTGCTACGTATGCAGCTGGAGCAAGATATTAGGTTTCCAGCTGACAAGTTCAGCTTCTTAACTGCTGAGCCAATGCATCTCTATACATACAGACCCCCCAAAAACCCTCACAGAGACATATTGAAATACCTACTTCTTCTCTATGTTCTTAACATACAATATGTGATGCTTGAGATTCAGATGTGAAAATATTCTCCATTAAAGAAACTTTATCACTGCCCCCAACTATCTGTAGGTAATATAGAAAGCATTGATTGTATAACATTCAATGATAATGATGTTCAAATAGCTTGTTGAATGCTAATAGAAACTTTAAGCAGTCCAATAATTGGAGGGAAAATTTGAAGTTCCAGTAGTGGGATTCCCAGTAGTGGGATTCAATTTTTTTTATTACTGGTTCTGTGGGTGTGGCTTGGTGGGCATGGCTTGGTGCATGGCAGGGGAATGTGGGATTTGCCGGTTCTCTGAACTACTCAAAATTTCTGCCACCGGTTCTCCAGAACTGATCAGAACCTGCTGAATACCACCTCTGTTCCCTGCCCTGTTCACAGAGCAACTTAAATAGTTCATGCAGATAAGGATAGAGGTTTGCAATCTCCTTGCTCTTTCTATTTAATAGTTTAATCATCTTTCCTTTCTCCCCAATGACATAAAATGCAAAGAATATGCTAAGAGCCATTAGCATAGATATTTTATGCCTAAATACTGGGTTTGAGGTGTATTTATGTCTTAATCAAATCATAATATTTATTTTTGGTTCCCAACCAACAAACACAAGTGCAAAATTTAAAATATAGATATATTGCTAAGAAAAAATCTTGTAGCTAAGATGCTATAGATGTTATCCATGTTAGGTCTTGAGTTCAATTTCATTTAAAATCGGGCAGGGAGAAGAGCACACCATCATGAATCCTTTAGCCTCATCTACAGGTCTTGGGACTCTTTTGGTCTTTCATATGAGGAGGGAAAAATGGGACAACTCATCACAGCCAACTCACCACAATCAACTCACCACAGTCAACTCACCATGGTCAGCTTGCCATGGCCAATATGCCATGGCCAACTCACCCCAGGACTACCTGCTATGGCCAACTCACTACCAGACAACTCACCACAGGACCATTCAACAATTCAATTTAATTATTTAAAATAATTACAAAAATATTTTAATTTTTGTTGTTCACATTTCATTTTGTCCCTCCTTTGGCATCCTTTCTTTAATTCTATTCCACTATTTCTTCAACATCAATGTAACTCTTCTCCTGTGGTAAGTTGTCTGGCAGCGAGTTGGCCATGGTGATTCACTCTGCGGTGAGTTGGCCATGATGAGTTGTCATAGATCCTGTGGAGGTATAGTATGATTGTTATTTTTTAAAGCCAAAAGATACCTTTCATTGTAAAGGTTAACCCGAAGGGGTATAGTACTAAATGTGTATCCATGTAGACCAGGAGTATCAAACTGGTGGCCCACGGGCCAGATGTGTCACATGCAGGCCACACCCACCCCAGCTCCACAAAGGCAAAAAAACATTACAAAAGTCACATGATGGCAACATGACACCACAAGTTTGACACCCGTGATGTTGACCTTTGGTTTTGCTTGTTGTCATCAAGAAAATCTGGTGTCACTTTCACTGAGTTGCTGGATGGTCACTAATACCATTAATATTGCTCTCTAAGAGAAGTCATGGACAATGTTCAATCTTTGACCACCATGATCTTCATGACAATCAATACTGCTCATCCAGTTGACTTCTGTACTATACTCCTAATGCCTGCTGTTTGTCCATCCCATTAGTGTTTGACTTCCTTAGGGCAAAGGATAATTATTTATAATGGGTTCTCCTGAAGTAAATTATAGTTGGGTGACACTAAATCTGTTGGTCTGGTCCAACGATTAGGAATATTCTTGGACCTTGAAGTGTTTTTGTTTTTACAGAAGCTCAGTGCATTTTCAGTGTAATATCAATTTATATGAAGGTCAGCGCTAAGTTTGCCCTCTCCTGAAAAACTGCAATATTTGACAATGTGCTGATGCTTGAGTCAATCTCCAAAATAGCTCAGTATTGTGACCAAAGTAAAATTATTTCTTAGTTTATGGAATATTGTACTTAGGATATTTTGAAAAACATATCATTGCCATTTTGAAGATTGTATTTAATTCAGACTAGCCAAATCTCAACCCCATTTCAGCTCATGAAGGACATTTTGAGAACTATTATTTTGATCATCCATAATATTTTTCAGTTTACATAATTACTTTTCTTCTTTTAATAAAACTCCTTTTGCTTTCCCTTCATATTTTTTCAGCCTGAGTTGTCAGTCCTGAAAAAAGGTTTTATCATCTTCAGAATTGCTGTCTGGAGATATTAATTAATTTCCTGGTTTGATGCTGTACTTTCCATGGTGTCACTAAAATGGGCCCATTAAGAATGAATGATAGATATAGTAATTTCATTAGCAACATAAATAATGTATTGCACTTACCTTTTAAGAATCTTTCTGAATAGATTACAGTGACTGGGAATTATATTTACGTGATCAAAATAGTTAAGGTTGAAGAGAAATATTATGAAGCGATTAGTCAACTGGAACTGGATTGATGTCCTTTTAATAACATAATGAAAAAAATTATGGTGTTTGCAATAGTCCATGTATCATTTGGAGAGCCTAATATAAACTTGCCACATAGTATTTTCTACACAAATCACAATCCCATCCTACACATACGATCTTATTCTTGCATACAAAGATATACATGGTATGTATGTAAGTATGTATGTATGTATGTATGTATGTATGTATGTATGTAGGATAACTTTGCACCCTTATTTTGAAGACATGAATCATCCCATTGACACTGAGATCAATATCTTGGATTATATGGTGCTTCATCTTCCCTACTAATTATTTTTTTTCATCTCTGCTATAATAAAATTCTGCATCTGACTGTTCTTGAAGGTCGAAATGTAAACCTATCTGAGAACTTCCAGGGGAGGTATGTCAAATTAAAGAAGGCTCTATGAAAGTAGAGCCAACAACCAGGGCAAAGATCAAGGAACTGATGAGTAGATGGTTTCTTTAAAGCTGTCAAGATAGAGTGGATAAGATATTGTCCACATGTGGGCATTCTGGATGGCTGCTTCTCAGGAGACCACAAGATAATGGTTTTCTGCAGGTCTAAGCACTGGGAAACAAAGGGATTAGCCCTCTTTGCTCATAGCAGTGGCAGAGACTTTTAAAAGATGCTCAGTTTGCAAACCTCATTTTGTAATCACTTTTGGAAATTGCTCATTAACTACTACTAAGCTATTAGAGACCTTTGGATTTACAAGTTTGAAAATGCTGGGCAAGTTACCTTCAATTCTGAATAAAAAACAGTTTTAATTATAACCTTACAAATTAAAGCACCTGAAATAAACAGCCAAAAAGTAACTAAGATTTTGATCTCAGAAAATTATAGACATTCTAAGCATCTATATAAAGTTGAAATATTGAACCTTTTTCAACAAGATTTGGCTATTGAGTATTAATTATAAAGTACAAACTCTATTTCTTATGGGAAATAGATCCTATTTTGATTTTACAAAATGTAACAAAGATAACCAAGTTTATTTAAAAGCAGGACACTAGAGGGGACTAAAGATTTTAGGTAAGTTAAAGATATACAGGCCAGTAAGATGATGCAAAGCAATATTAAAGGAGACTTTTGAAGAGCATAATAACTACACTATCAACAATGAAAATAATGATGTCTTTTTCCATGGATAGACTATGTGCGAGATATATAATATAGAGATATCAGATATTGAACAAATATTGTATGAAAAGATATAGTGTTGGAAGAGAATTTACAGCTGATTGTAACAGAATGATTTAGAAAAGTATGCTTAATTGTATCTACAAAAGAAATTGGCTGAGATTTAAAAATATAAAAGAGAAATACTGACAAGTCAAGAGAGTGATTATTGTAGATAGATTTATTTCCTACTAGATTTGCAAAAGAAACTTGTTAAATCCTTGAAAAACTCTATGTGATGGTAGAAGACATAAATAGAAATTAAATCCTATGACAATATTTGAATGAATTAAAGATTAAGACTCTATAATCAGATTAGAAATAAAAGAACTCTAGAAGTAAGTTGGATGTTAAAGGAAGAAATATAAGGGTGGTTTATTTGATCAAGGTTAAAACAAGATATGTTGTTACTACCGAGTATTGACTTTCTGCTAAGAGAAAATCTGGCATTTTATGGATTTGTTTACTGATAAGAGATGGGTTATGGGATAAAGAAATAAATATTTGTAACTCTAGAGAAGGTTACTAAATTTGTTTATATTTGGGATATTCTTACTTTTGCTCTTTTGTTTTTCTTGCATATTTACTTTTCTCTTTATGTTCATTTCTTAGGCTATGTTAGATTTTACTATAATAATTGAAATTCTTAATTAAAAATTATATATGGGAAATGATAGATCTTGCAAATTTATCTTTTGTTCAAAATCCACATCCTAGTTTAATTGTTCAAATATGTTCATTTTGTACACTTGGAGAAGCAGAGGTAAATCACTGTGCTTTGTTGCTGCATATTATTGAATTAAGAAAATGTAAGACAGTAGCCTTCATTAATATTGCCAAGTATATTTTACTGTTTACTTCTTTCCCCCAACTCCTTATTATTGGGAGAATAATCATCTCTGTACTTTTTTTTTAGACTTCTAGTTTCCATATTGAATCTTATACTGATATATCCAATGAACACAGTCAACAAAAATAATTATGGATTGCTTTCTGGCAGCCTGATTTATTTTTAAGCTAAATCTAAAAGTTAAATTGTCCTGAAAGTAAAAGCTTGCTATAAAGGTAATGCTTGACTTACACCCACTCATTTAGTGACATTTGAATTTACAATGGCAATGAAAAAAGATACTTCCTCAGTTATCATCATCACAACATCCCCACAGTCACATGATCAAAATTTGGGTGCTTGAAAATTAGCATGTGTTTATGATGGTTGGAGCATCCTAGGGTCATGTGATCACCATTTGCAACCTTCCTGGCCAGCTTCCACTAAGCTAAGACAAGGGGAAAGCCACTTTTGTTTAGCCACCACATAATTCACTTGAAAACTGCAGTGATTTGCTTAACAACCATGGCAAAAAAGATTGTAAATCAGGCATGACTCACTTAGCAACCCACCTTTATTATCAATAGAAGTTCGAATCCCAATTTTAGATAGAATAGAATTCTTTATTGGCCAAGTGTGATTGGACACACAAGGAATTTGTCTTGGTGCAAATGCTCTCAGTGTATATAAAAGAAAAGATACATTCATCAAGAATCATAAGGTACAACATTAATGATAATCATAGGGTAAAATAAGCAATCAAATCATACTAGGAAACAGTCAATATAAATTTTACAATATAAATTTTACAGTTGGGATTGTAAATCAAGGTCTACCTTTGCCGAGTACTTAGAACGGCTGTGTTATATTTACTAAGGTTTCACTTTTTCAATGGCTGTAGCAAAGCATCTTTCTGAAGCAAAACCAAGTATATACTTATATGATTGTATATCCTGAAGCCGAGCAGGAATCTCATGTCAAAATGAAATGCCTCATTGCCCTGTCCTGACCACATAACAGATGGTCACACAACCACATCAGAACAGTTCATCACACTCAACATGAGGCAAAGGATGAGTTACGCAAGCTTAATGCTTTAGAGTGTTTCAGCATGTGTCCCCTTTGACCCCATTGATTTGTGCACCATTCTAAGAGATGACAATTATGAAAGATTTATGATACATACATCTACTCATTCCAAGTATCCAAACTGAACTGCCTGTACCTCATTTATCATGTGGTGCCGAAGATCCATTACTTACTTTTTGCATCTTCACTTAAAAGAACCCTAAAGAACAATTCTAAAAATGACCACTTTGAAAGGTCTTGAGAAGTCATTGATATTTAAAGAAGATTAGGTTGCCGTTATGCTTGTCTTTCATGTTCAAACTCATCAACTCTGCCACTAGAAAGTACAGTGTCAGGCTTGTGTCAGTTTGGGCATTTAGGAAAGAAAGACCCTAGACTCCATTTGTAGTGAAAGGTATACTTTTACTAAAGCCAAATGGTTACAGAATAAGCAAAGCTGGATCTCAATATTCCCACTCAAACCCTGCCCTTTTTCCATTTCCCAAAGCCTTCCCCCTTGACCAATTCATGAGTGTCCAATGGTATTCAAATTTGTTGTTTTGGTAACAGCTTTAAGGATTGGCACCTCTTTGGTGTAGTTTCATATTCCATTCTAATGCTTATGTACTTAGACGCACTGTTCTCTTCTGAATTGGCACCTCTGGTTCCTGTCATCCTATCATTCCCTCCCCTACATTCCCTTTTTCCCTGTTTCACATTTTATTGCAGGAGGTAAAACAGGCTGAAGCATTTGTGATGGTAGACCTGAAATACGGATTTATCAGATTTTCATATCATTCTGGCAAATATTGCCTTTTCCCTTACAGGATTTTATTTTAGAGTATAACTTTCTTTGTGAATATTTTAGAAAACGTGTCCCATAACTAGAAATTATAGCTGAAGCCAAATTAGCCAGTTTTCTATAAATTCTCTTTTTCAGCACAGGGTTAGCACTGCATGCAAAAAAAAAAAAATGTTTACAATGACCATGTGCAGAAGTCCTCATAAAGATAGCCAAGTAGCAACCATTCAGTTACCACGTATCTACCAAAAGGAACTTACAACCACAATTTGAAGTTCTGAGACTGTCCCCTCTGTGTTATATGATTGCATTTTGGGTGCTTAACATCTGAACTACATTTACAGCCATTTGCAGTGTCCCTTACTCACATGTCCACAATTTATGATTTTTTTTTCAACCATAAACCAGCATTTACTTCTGGTTTCCAGCAAAAAGTAAAAAGCCCATTTAGTCAATGGGTTCACTTAACAGCCATAGGTCAACTTGTAAAACATTCCTATACCTATTTTCAAGTTGCCATAAACAAGGGGGGGGGGGAATGTGAAGGAGCAGTATGGCAGTTTAAAACCAGAAGCACATTCCACCCTTATCCTAAAAAGATTGTAGCTAGGTTACCAGATCTTCTGCCCACAAAAATCTGTGAATGTGTGCCAGAGTTGGCTTCATTTAGGTTAATGCCGGCATGTTGCTCCTAATAAATCTTTTGAATTTTTTTGAAGTATGGCTTGAGGCTCATGATTTAATTAGAGCAATCGCCGTAACCCTGACACCAAAGTTATCTAACAACTGCCGCAAAAAAATGTTGTAAAATCAGATCAGTCATGTGGGTAAGATTTACAACCATCATGACATATAACAGAAGTTCCAAGATCCATTATGGAAGTAAGTCAAGGATTACCTTTATGTCTAACATTGTGACATTTAAAAAGAACAAGAAAAATAGCCATCCTCTGTGTATTAAATAAAACATATTTGAAGAACCAAGGATAGACAGAAAATAAAATGGCAAATCCTGAGGAATGGTGAACAAAGTTGAGACATCGGGGGTGCGGGGGGAGAGTTCTTCCTGCTGCAGAATTGTTCCAATGTGTCCCAAGGTGGTTTATTTTCCGTAGTAGGGATGGAGTGTTTTGCCAATCCATTTGGCTTATGTACAGGAATTTACTTTCCTCATGGACAGTTGGTTTTATGGAATTGCTTTTTTCCAGTCTTAAGTTTGCACATAAATATGCAATGTGTTTTAAAAGTAAACATGCACATTAAAATATATGCTTTTTTACATGGGTTTTTTTTCTTAAGGTATATGATTTCTTTTAAGCTCCACTGTATAATTCTCTTGATATGTACAAGTTTGCCTTTGTGCTCTCTGCTGTAATACGTTTTGTAAACCATTTGTAAACAATTTGGTAGACAGTTTTGCAATGTGTACATACCTTTGGGCAAATATTCTTACTAGATAACTCAATTCTAGCATTTGGATATTCCCATTAAACAATTGACATGTTTCAGTTCTGGCTATGTATCCGGAACTGCAAATGGGAAAAGTGTGCATTCAAATTCATCCAGTACAAATTTCTTCCAGTCCATAAAATAATCTTTAAAAAAAAGTAAAGCCCCGTATGGCATGGATCCAACCTGAAGAGCATCTCACCCTGATGAGACTAATTCATCTCAATTCTTCCACTGGAAGAGGCCTAATGCAGATCCCATTAGCCAAGGAATTCTGTCTGATGGGATCAAGGAAAAGAGCCTTTTATGCTGTGGGCCTGGTCCTGTGGAACATTCTACCACTGGAAGTGAGAACTTCTCCCATACTTCTGGCCTTCTGAAAGGGGATCAGATTACAGATTATCAGATGGAGGGGACCTTGTAGGTCATTTAGTCCAATCCCCCACCCAAGCAGCAGATCCTACACCATTTCTGACAAATAGCAGTCCAATCTCTTCTTGAAAACTTCCAGTGATGAAGCTCCCACAACTTCTGAAGGCAACTTCTGTTCCATTGGTTCATTGTTCTCACTGTCAGAAAATTTCTCCTTATTTCCAGGTTGAATCTCTCCTTGTTCAGTTTCTATTATTCCTTTTCTGGCCTACAGGTGCTTTAGAAAATAGTTGGACCCCTTCCTCTCTGTGGCAGCCCCTCAAATATTGGAAGACTACTACCATATCTTCCCTGGTCCTTCTCTTCACTAGACTAGCCAGGCTCAGTTCCTGTAACCGTTCTTCATGTTTTTGTCTCCAGTCCACTAATAACCCTGGTTGCTCTTCTCTGCACTCTTTGTAGAGTCTTTTTTATGGTGTGGTCACCAAAATGTTATCAAAAAGGTATCAAAACCTTTGGTGCTTGGGGCCCCAAGGGGCTTCACCTTTGGAAGTGGTTAACAGTGTAACCTCGGAAGAATTTGAAAGCAGGATGGATCTATGGAAAGCTACCAAGAACCAACACTGGATGGAACCAACAGAGAAGCTGGCACCTAGATCTGATGAAAGCTGGGAAGTATGGAAATCATTGAATACACTGCCACATGTGTACAACAAAATCCAGAGACACTCTGAACAAATGGGGTTATCTGGTTGCTCCTGCTATGTGCGATTGTGGTGACATGCAAACAGTGTATGTATACCTTCCTTCCCTTTGTGCTCCAATCAATGTATACTTGAGGAGAGAACACAATGCACAGAACACAATGTTGTTACTTTCTGGGCAAGATCTGTTTAAGTTGTACCTATTTTAATCTTGTATTTTATATTCTATATTTATGTCATATAGTGTGCCTTATTTTAATTGTTTTAATTTTAATTCTGATGTTTCTGACACAAATAAATAAACAATAGCATTGTCATTGTTTCTATATTTATCTTTGTTATTGTTTGTAAGCTGCCCAGAGCCACCTTATCGATGAGAGGGGCAGTATATAAATAAATAGAAATCTATTGGGTTGGCCGTAGATCAGAACTTCCTTTCTCATTCTGGACTTCTTCTCTCACCTTACTACAAGGTTGCATTGAGATGCAAGAGGAATTTCCAAGCAGCAGCATCTTTAAATCTTTAAATGCTATAGTAAGTTATGAAAGTTCCCAAGCCTTTAAGGGATGGGTCCATTTCTTGTTTTCGCAGCTACAAAAGAACCATTTCAAAGTGCACTTATCAAGTTGCCATTTATCCTGCATTTTCTGTTGATGTAGTTAGCCAACCCCTCTCTCTTTAAATGGTAATTAGACGGCTCCGATAGTGATCTGCAGAAAATACTCTCTGGTAGTCTTCTGGGTGACTATCACTGGCAGTTTTATTACTAATTTGCAGTTGCTACTGGGCTTGTCTATAATTAAGTTACTAATGGACTGTCTTGGCTGAGCTACTTTCTTTGTGTTTTTTTTCCCCCCTCTCCTTCCCTTGCCATTCTTCTTATGAAACCTCTTTTCATACGTTTGAAGATAAAGCTCTACCTGTGATCGCTCATCAACCTTTTAGGTGTGCTTTTTAATTGTTTTCCAACTTCACACTCTTTGGTTCACAACCAAAAATGCTTCTGGGTAGAGATTTATATGATATTTACATACTGCTTTAATTAGAGTAATGATTACACCTGTTTTAAGATAATATGTATTACTCGCTGCCAACCAGTAACACAATAACTGGAGCCAGCCTGCATAGAGGTTGCCTTTGAAAAGATGTTTAATTTTTCAGTAACATTTTAAATAATGTTGCTTAAAGTGTTAAAGAATTCTATTGTATTCTAAGTATTAATTATGGAAGTGCTCGGCTGGGACATTTTATAATACAAAAATAACTTGGCAGAATACCATGAAAGAGTTGCTTCATGAAAATAACTTTTATATCCCCAAACAGCTGTCCTAATATCAAAACCAGTTCATTAGGGTCA
Organism: Notechis scutatus; assembly: GCF_049901735.1. Classification (NCBI taxonomy): domain Eukaryota; kingdom Metazoa; phylum Chordata; class Lepidosauria; order Squamata; family Elapidae; genus Notechis; species Notechis scutatus. Next base: position 155,655,978 of record NC_142012.1, read on the forward strand.
GTCAAAATTTGCTCAAGCAATTTGATCATTACTGAGAATTCTAAAAACTGAATTCCATCCAGTTGAAGCTCATCCAAGTTAGCTTGATTCTCAAAATGGCTCACAAATAGTTTGAATAAATAATAAATAACATTGACACACAAAGTAGTCCTTGACTTACATAATGGAGCCTATCCATTATGTTCGTAAGATGCGATCATAATAACATAGGTTACCCATGTCACTGACCCATTTTTTTAATTTATTCTATTTATATGCCACCCATCTAGCTGTCCAAAAGATTTTAGAATATTTTTTTGCAGTGATCATGAAGCGAACCCATTGTTTGTATGGGCCAATTTTGCCCGTAATAAATGCTGGTGTTCAGCCAAAGTTTTCAGCAAAAGTATAATCACATTTTGGGTTTAATGGGAAAAATACTTAGGAGAAAAAAAAATGGAACTTTGATGTTATATATGTTGATGGCAGTAAGACTACTTTACCCACAGAAATGGAAGGATGTTGCAATCACCAAATGGATGAATAGCTTCAAAAATTGATGGAATTAGCGGATATGGCTAAATTGACTGCTTTTTCAAAGAAAAAAAATATGAATACTTTTATTTCTACTTGGAAACCATTTCTGGACTTCGTGCTTGAGGTGGGAAAAAAATGAAACATTGACTTTTGGTTTTACCAGTTAGATAGATTTGTTGTGATAGAAATGGCTGGTTTATACTATTATGTAAAAGTAAAAGTTGAGCTTTGATGTTAATGCCTTATTCTACTGCACCAAAGGGAGTTGGTAGTCAATGCCTTTTCTTTCTTTTTCCTCTTCTTTTCCGCACTCTTCCCTTCCCTTTTCCCTTCCCTGTTTTTCCCATTATTTACTTTTGTATTTTCTCTGTATGCTACATTGTAAACTCATAAACAAATTTTGTGGGGGGGGGGGGAGGAAATGTAATCATGTGACTGCAACATGCTACAAAACGCTGTAAATGCAGGCTGGTTGTTGAGTGCTCAAAATGGGGTCATGTGACTGGCAACCATTGGAACTTCAGAACTGGATTGTAAGTAACCCCAGGGAGGTCTGTCCTGATTTCAAATACTCGCTAAGCAATTGGTTGTAAGCAGGGGTGGGCTGCTGGGGGTTTGCAGGGGTTCAGGAGAGCCCCTAGCTAAGATTCTGTGCAGTTTGAAGAACCCCCAAATCCCACACCTGGCTGGTCCTGCCCACCCCGCCCCTCCCAGGAATCCCCACGCAGCCCATTTTGGATGCAGGTAAGTGCAGGGTGTGCGTGGAGGCTCAGGGGAGGGTGAAAAATTGGCCTCCCGGAAGTTCAGGAAGGCTGGGAATGGGCTTGTTTCTGGCTTCCAGAACCCAGGGTGGCCATTTTCATCCTCCTGGAGGCTCGAGAAAATTCTCCGGAGTCCTAGAAGGGCAAAAATGCCCCCCCAGGAGGGGTGGTGGTGTAGGAGGCTGACTAGGCCATGCACACCATGGCCACATTCACCTAGCAACTGGGCAGAGAACCCGTTGCTAAAAATTTTGAGGCCCACCCCTGGTTGTAAGTTTTGAACTACCTATAAGTAGTCAAACTACAATGCTCTGTTTGTTGAGCAAAACAAAGGATGAGACACATCAGTTTACGTTGTATGAAAGTTTGCAGTTTGCATGGATCATTGGAACATTTATGTCTTATTGTGTGAAATTACTGATTATAGATTTCTCCTCTGCTTGAATGAAAAAATCTGAAGAGCAAACTATGTCAATAGTTATGAAACAAACAACTATAGGTAAAATATTAAAACACATGCAAAAATTTAAGATGACCCCATTATGGAAAATATAGGTGCTGTACTGTCCCAGTCATGTGTTTCTTCTTGAAGGGAGCAATATTTTTTTTAAAAAAATTGCTGAATTACTCTGAAACAGTGTAGTAAAATTGTACAAAGGGTAAAAAGACATCCTAGTGAAGAGTAAGCTTTAAGGAGGTTAGGATACTCTTCTGAAGGACAAAACAAAAGGAATGTCATGAACTGATGTTGTGATTTATAGTTCATCCTTCTGGATGATGCTTGTAAAATTAGATTCTCAGAATCACAGATGAGCAAATTTCTGGGAAATCAGGAAAAATGTACACATTCAATTTCTGAGCTTGCCAAGGCTTAGTATTACTACATGCCAGGCTCAGTAGACAATGTTTGTAATTTGGAAAATATGGCTACCACCTGACAGCATCACTGATGAATTCAGGTGAATCTTTATATATCGGTTTTCATCCGCTTAAGACAATCATTTACTCTTTTTCTTGGTTGTTTTTTCCCCCCTAGAAACATCCTTTATCGACTTGATGACAGGACACACCAATTTTCAGTACTCCTGGAGGCAGCAGAGCACTGGAAGTTACATCAGTCAAATGAGACGCTACAAGCTATCTTGTCAAAAGTGTTCAACAGTTTCAAATCAGCTCAGGTTTGTTTCAAAGCAGGACTTGAGGTCTTTGAGGCGACCTCAGTGGGAAACCAATGATGAACTTGGCTTTTTGGCATCTGCACACACGGCACTAAGAACCTTGTTTACATTTTGCAGAAGAAGACTTGGGATCACACTTGAAATTATATAGGGTTGAAATCTTTCTTTGGTTTCTCAATTTACAAAAAAAAAGGAATCCTTATTTCAAGGTAGTCTCAAAGGTGTTTTTTTTTAAAGAGGCAAGTCCAGGTGCTTCTTGAAAAAGCACCTTTGGGACAACCATGACTTGGACGACCAAGAATCTCCATAGACATTTGTTTCAAGGTATTTTATTGTATCCCTAGATAATGCTAAAGCACCCTTTTGCACTGTTGAGAGTTTATTGCGTATTTCTATTTTTGGAATATGTGCATATGGATATCTGTATATGTGTTGATAGATCAAGAACTAAATGAGGAAGATTTGAAATTGGATAACTAGAAAATAATTCCACAGTTGATCCAAGCTTCAAGAAGAAATTAATACGCTTTTATCTTTCCTTCCTACTGCATTTCTAATTGCACACAGAAAACACATTGAAATAATCCTTCCCATTTCCATTCATGTCCTATATGGAATACCTGAGCTTCCATTCAGTTCCCTTATTTGCAATCATTGGTCATATGTGGCTGCTTTTTGTAAATACTATTTATATTTTTAAATATAAGGCCAACATGCAAGTGCATTGACTAGCATTTGCCTAATGTTGCCATTCCACAGCAAAAACCATTTGTGAAACATTCATTCAAAAATATCTTATCTATATGTGGCACTGGATATTTCTGTTCAACAGGAGCCATTTGTGAACAGCAGCCATGAAATCTGATAGTATGTGGTTGATCATGGATGTTTTAAGAATTCATAGAACACCTGATTCACCAACACCTGATGGTTGATTCACAAGTGAACTTTAATTGAACTGGACCTGCTGCAGAAGACTCATGACTGAATAGAATGAAAAATGAAATGTCAGTGGTGTTATCCTATAGTAGGAGTGTCAAACTCGATTTCATTGAGGCCGCATCAGGGTTGTGTTTGACCTTGGGGGCCGGGGTGGGCATGGCCAACATGACATCACTCGTGTTGGGGGCACCTGTGGTGGCCCGAGCTCTCTGCCAGCAAAAAACAGGCTCCCAAGCTCCATTTTTTGCTGGCAGAGGCACCGTGGGCCAGTCCTTTGTTGTTTCCAGGGTGGCACCATGGGCGAGATCTAAGCAACCCCCGGGTCTTGAGTTTGACACCCTTGTCCTACAGGAAACAAAAAAAGTTAATCTTTCTTATTATTTATGCACAATGTTCATAATATCATATACAGGTCTGAAAGAAAATTAGACACCAACCATTGTGAAAGAGGCAATAATCCCTAACTACACCCAGATAGGACCATGCCTGGTTCTTAACTTTTCCTTCACCATGTACTCCCTTTAAATACCTTTTGTGGCCATGGACCATGGTCAGGGACCATCAAGATTTACTCAAGATTTAAAGCACTAGATTGTATCAAATATTCATGGACCTCCGGTGATAACGTTGCGGCCTCCCAGGGTTTCGCGGACCACAGGTTGAGAACCATGTCCCTATGAGATATTCTAGACAACTATAGATGAAAAATAAGTAGCATAGATCAGGAAACTGCAATAAAAAATGTATCTTGGCAGCTTTTTGCTGAAACTCTCCAAGAAAAAAGTAAGGAATGGGTAAAAAGAATCAAGGTATTCAAATACTGAAAATATTGTAGCTCTCCCCATGCTGTTTCTGAAACCAGAGTGACATAGACATCAAGACATATGCTTTCCCATCAAAGCCATAGCCTTAACTATGCATATCCTGAAAGCAAAAGAAAACTTTCTTTATTGTGTGACAAGTAATATTGCATTCCAATGCCTTTAATAATTCAGAGTGAAGAATTAGGTTTATGCGGCTGCCTGGATTTGAAAGGAAAATATTCCACTTTTTCTCCTTCAGATCCAGAGCAAATGAGATTAAGTTGCATTAAGTTTAATGAAAAATGGCATGAACCCATAGCATGGTCACATGTAGGCTATCCCCAGAAAGCATCCCTTAACTTCCCATGAACTACACCTGTGATTTATTTTGATGGGGAAACAAGTTTTCTAGAGACTTCTGTTCAATAAACCTGGAAAAGTAGCAAAAGAGATAAATGTGACAACGTGTGTGCAAGAGAGAGAGGGAAGGAAGGACGGAGGGGGTAGAGAATCACTCAGAAACGCCTCATTCTTTGTAATATAATTTAAAGGAAATTGTCTTCTGATTCATTTTTGGTGAGATAGGATCCTCCAGAATTCTGACTAGGAAGCTCAATTTAAATATAAATGAAATGAAGTTAAACTTATTTTTTTTGTCCTGATCTTCCCCATGCTACATACGGTATACATCAAATGGTGAACTTAACTCAGAAAAGAATTACGTAGCTTTCCCTTTGCTTTTGAGCACAATTCATAACCATGGGTATTGAGAAATTTCCATTGATTTCAATGATATTTTCAGCTAAGTAAGCATCCTTCAGCTTGCATGCTTTGAATGAAATCTCTTCTGAGGCTAGTGGGGTGACATCAATACAGCAGGATTCAACTAAATCATATTAGGCAACGTCATTTGATTTCATTTTGGTATTGACTCAAATATAGATTCAAATTTCTCTTAAAATAACACTTCAGCAGTTCATCCAGATTCCTGAGGCATTCTTTATTGCTTTGTCATAGGTCATATGCCAGTATCTAGTAAAATGAACGCAGTAGTGAATAGTTCTAACAACCAGGAAACTTAATAGCTTATATATTTGTGTGTTTAAAGTGTATGAAAATGAAATTATAATAAATAAGCTAACATGATTTATAGTGCCTATTGCAGAGGGAATCATAAAAAAACATATACTACAATCAAATCAGACAAGTAATAAGTATACCAGAGAATTGTCATTTGGCCACTAAATTCATGATAGATTGTAAATTGTTTTGAATAATTTAAGGGAAAAACTTAAAATCTAATGTTTAGAGTCATAAACTGTTTAACCTGGAAATTTTTTATGGAAATAAGGAGAAACTTTCTGACAGTGAGAACAATCAACCACTGGAACAGCTTGCCTTCAGAAGTTTTGGGAGCTTCATCACTTGAGACTTTCAAGACAAGATTGGACTGCCATTTGTCAGAAATGGTGTAGGGTCTCCTGCTCGGGCGGGGGTTGGACTAGATTGCCTTCCAACTCTGTTAATCTGTAATAAAAACAACTATAAGATCTTTTTTCCTCTCTCTTCATTCTAAAACATAAGAAAAAGGCATATCTGTCCACCTACCTATTTAATCACCCATCATAGGTGACTCTGTTTAAGCAAGGGACCATCAAACCTTCACTGAAGCATAAATTGCTTTATTGATCCATGCGGGAAGCAAACACAGATCTCAAGAAAGGAGGCATTACAGTTCCCTTTTTATAAATGTTTGCAAATTAACTACAATTAATTTGGCTTTGATTCACTGATTGCGTTTCACCATTATGCACTAATAGGTGAGGGAATAAGTCAGGATAGGTATGTAATGGATTTTTATGCAAGATACTTTTTAAAAACAACAGGCCAAAGAAATTACATCTGAAATTGGTCTGTTCCTCTAGCCATGACCTACAAACCTCAAATTATATCTTAATCCTTTCTTGGCCTAGTTTGCATTCTTGCAGTTAGCACTTTGATTAACTTAACCAAACGTAAGATTCTGAGTATTCCCAGTGCCTAATTATTTATTGCTGAGCTATGTTTTCCTGCACATTAAAAAAACCAAAAAACCAGGCACACTGTTTTTTTAAATCACATTGTTGCAATGACCAAAGTTGACTTTTTTTTGTAACTATAATCCTGGCCTTGACAAATACATTTTGTTTTGGTTTGGGGTTTTGTGGTTGTTTTTTTAATCAGTACTGATGTCAAGTGGCTGGATTTGGTCTGTGGGATCAGTGCTGATCTTTCCGTTATGATTCAGGACAAAGCATAAGTAACATATTTCATATCTGCCTGTGAAAACAGGATTTATGGAGCTACTGGCTATCACTCGTGGTCACCCCCAGGAAGGTGAAAATCTGCAAGATGGTTAATATGGTGATTTTGACTTCGCAATGGTAGACCAGTTGTCTCTGTATGCAGGTGGTTCATTGTTTGGGGTTGTGGAGTCATTGTTTGCATGGATAAAGTGGTATAGATTTTGAAGTCCAATGTGTCCATCTGTGAAATAGGATCTTCCCTACAATGATCCCATAGTTGTAGAACTTTGCTTTTAAGGAGGGATTTTCATTAAGTTTATGTACATATGCTTGTCACTGGGAATTTGTATGGAGTAGACATATGTAAGGTTGTACTATAAAAATATTTCTATTCTGGACAAAGTTTACAGCTTAGATGTTGAACTTATTACTCTTTCTAATTGTCTTTTAATTTCTTCTGATTTCTTGATTTCCTGAGTTGTTGATTATGCATTTAAATGAGTCTGAATGATATATTTTCCTCTAAAAAATCCAGTTCAACTTGACTTCTATTGATATGAGGGTTTGATGATTAGGTGACCTCAGGGGCCTTTTACTTTGGACTCTATGGATTAAGTCTCTAGCTGACTTAGATCTCAAAAAATGCTGATTGGACTCTTGCAAAGTAGTTGAATGGGAAACTATCAAAGAATCTAGAACTGGAAGGGGAGCTTAGAGAGAGAAAAAGAGAGAGAGAAATCCTGGAAAAGTTATTTAGGTATTTTACAAATGATTGGCTGTTTCCATGTAATCAGAAGAGTTTGACTAAACAGAGATATTTTTTTACTTATAAGTATCATACACAGGGCGAAGGAAAATATGAAAACTAGAAATAATAACAAGGAGAAGGATTAATGACTACTTACCTGCATACATTTTGTAGAGGTTTTAGATGACTTAGTGTGCTTTAACATGCAGTGTCCAAACTTGGCAGTGTGGCCATCATGCTTACCAGTAAATTTGTTGTGCAATTCTGCATATATTTACTGAGAGATGAGTATCTCCAATTTCAGCTTGAGTTACTTCTAAGGGCACTTATTCATAAATAAGCTTATATAGCCTAGAGTGGGCCCTTCATTGGTGAGCCTGAGTAAAAACAACATTGGGGTGGAAGCAAGTAGCAGGGCCATACTTTGGATAGTTGAGTGTAGTTGCCATTTACATTTCTTATACTCTCCAGGAAAGATTGTTAAATTTTGGTGCAATTGTATAGGATTACCCAAATACCCCAGGGGAGTGGGGGTGAGTGATACAAAGGGGCATCCAAAAATGCATGTCCCACACTCTCTTCTGCATGAGGAATGAGTTCAATATATTGCAATACAGTGCTACATGTTATGCATAGTGTGTGACTCGGCACTACACAATGTACAAAATATGCAAGGAAATGGGTGATGCAGTTTCAGCTTAAAAGCTTAGTGTATTCTCATCTAAGCCTCCCAGCCAACATCACAAAGGCTATGGCAGATAGCAATAACACTTAGACTTATACTCAGCTTCACAGTGCTTTACAGCCCTCTCTAAGCAGTTTACAAAGTCAGTTTATTGCCCCCAACAATACAGGTCCTCATTTTACCAACCTCAGAAGGATGGAAGGCTGAGTCAACTTCAAGCCAGTCAGAATTGAACTCCTGGCAGTCAGCAGACTCAGTCTGCAATACTGCGCTCTAACCACTGCACCACCAAGGATGCTGCACTAGGATTATTTTATATGATAATCCTAAAGTAGAGTGGAAGAGTGGAAGGTTCGCCACTTTAAATTGTATATTATCTTCAAATCTTACTGGGATGAGGCTATCTTGTAGGGTCTATAATGTGATCTTCTCCTGATTAGCAAAAATGAAAGATGATAGTATTTCCTATTTCTTTTTTTTTTTTCTGACTTTAAAGTACATGCCATATAATGCAATGGAATTATTTCCTTTATTGTCTCCTTATTATATAGTTACTGTAAGAATGCGAGACACTAAGTGGAAGGAGTAGAATGAAATTTTTGTAAAAGTATTCCAAAGGTGCAATAAATGTCCTATCAGAATCACCAATTGATTTAAAGTAGTTAGCTCTACTTCTTTGAAAACACAAAAGGTTTTACAAAACTAGGTCTCTGAAAGGGATAGAAAGGAGTAGCTTTTGACATGTTTTTTGTGTTAAACTTTGCTGCTTCAGTATTATGTAAAGAAGTAGATTGGATGTCACAACTTCCATGGATATAGAAACTATTGTTAGAGCCATAGATTTTACTTCTCTATTCAAAACCTTCAAGTCAAGTACAAATCAGGATTTAAGGGAAACTGTGCTTAAACCACATTAGGAGCTGGTTGACATAGTCCTTCCCACTTTCTGTCTCCTTTCCCCCCAAAAAAGGATTTGTATGAGGAGAAAACGTTGCAAATCAAAACCCAGAGAAAGGGAATGAATCTTTTCCCCTCCTTTTATTTCTTGGCTAAAATGTTTCTCACATGTTCTTTCCCCTCAAAGACAGCTTTTTTGCAGTAGACAGCCACTTTAGGGACAATGGGAGTTACCAGGAGGGTGTTTAGGAGGTAGCAGGAAAACAATGTGGCGAAGAAAATTATCCTTTGTCATATCCAAAAGATCTCTGTGTCATTTCTACAAACTTAGTTGAAGTGTACTTTTAAATACGAGCACTTGCAATTGCTTGTAGCTTGGCCTTAACTGTGCCACAAAGAATTGGCATATCCTACAGAAGCAAGATGTGTGCTATATGTTTACAGCCTTCCGAGACTAAAAAATGAGTATCAATGTTTGAATTTACCTTTGCATTGCTCTCCAAGATATCTTGTTGAAAAGTGAGAAAATGATGATGACCTTGTATAGTCCATAGCACTGCGAGTTGACAATGCGCACAATCAGATAACCCCATTTTCCCTCTCTTGGGCTTGGGACAAATATTATAGGTTGTTTCTGCAGGTCATCAACTCTTAGTTGGTTTCATCTCATTTGACTGCTCCTTTTTTCATTGGGAGGGGGATTAAGCAAGTTTTGCCACTTTTGTATATGTTACTGGCAATATGTGGAAAGCTGGCGTTGTATAGAATGCCCAGGAAATCTATAGAATGTGTGACGTTTTTAGGTAAAGTATGATATGTCTAGGTTATTTTAATATTCACTTGCCCTAGGCATTGTATTAACAGATTAACAGAGTTGGAAGGATCCTTGTAAATCATCCATTCCAACCCACCCACCCACTCAAACAGGAGACCCTACATCATTTCTGACAGATGGCAATCCAGTCTCTTCTTGAAAGACATTATAAAATGAAATACCTAGACATTGTGCATAATGACAAGAACTATTTAGGCAAAGTATGAAAACAAAGTCATGAAAAGGTCTGGAGCAGGGGGTCATCAAACTTGACGGCTTTAAGACTTGTGGACTTCAACTCCTAGAATTCCTCCTCCAGTCATGTTAGCTCAGGAATTTTGGAAGTTGAAGTCTACAAGTCTTAAACTTTCCAAGTTTGAAGACCCTTGGACTAGGATGACCCTCCCTTTGTTAGGGTCAGGTCATTTTTCTTTATTGAAAAGACATTAATAAAAATGAAAGAATAAATGCAAGGAAGCTGACATACAGGACTTACTGAAAAAAAACCAAGAGAAATATTAAGCGTTTAATGTTTTGACATTCCATTTTTGGCACTCTATAGATTTCCTAGGCATTCTGTAAAATGCCTAATTTCACACACTGATGGTAACATATATATTTTATGACTTGCATACATGTAGGAACAGTGAAATTGGCACTGTGACATTGCAACTGCTTTCATAATTTTGATGGAAGTTTTATATGCCTCTGTCCATGTTGCAAACTGAGGCTTTGAGTAGTCTGACATCTCTTGTTCCCTGCCTTTGTGTTTTCAGAGCATTACTGGAGTACTTTTATTTATTTAATAAAACAGAAAACAAAACAAAAAAACTAGTGGGAAGGAAGGAAGGAAGGAAATACACACACACACACACACACACAGAGAGAGAGAGAGAGAGAGAGAGAGAGAGAGAGAGAGAGAGAGAGAGAGAGAGAGAGAGAGAGAGAGAGAGAGAGAGAGAGAGAGACATAGCGGCATGGTGGCCTAGTGGTGAAGACTCTTGCCTCCCACTCGGAAGGTTGAGAGTTCAATCCTAGGTAGCAGCAGATGTTTCTCTCCTAGGTGCAAATAAAAATATTTGCTGTGAACTCCACATAGTGTCATCCAGCGAGTAAATGCTCAGTTCCATCCAGTCACCATGACTGAATGGTGATATTTATTACCATAGTTTCAAGAAATGATTACCATACTCCATATTTCATTGTAATTGTATATACACATCAGATTGCTAGCATTCATAATCCTCACCATGACATGACAATTCCAAGTGCCTGGCTACTAGGAGACCATCTTCTGCTGCCATTTTAAGGTTAGGGCAAAGCATCAGAAAGATGGATGGTAGCTGATTATATGCCTCTGCAACCTTTCTGAAGTCAAGCAAAAGAAGTTGATTGCCTTCATGGACTTGATTAGAAGGGCAATAAGAAAATGATGCTTTTTTGCTTGTCCCTCTCTTCCCTTCACATTGAAAACAAATAAAATTTAAAATGGTTGTTTTCCCATATATACCTCTTGAAAGTAAATGCATAATAATTTCATTACATGTGCTATATAATTGGTATCCTGCAGTGGGCTGTAGGAATAATTCATGCTGTTCTCTGAGAAAATCTCAAGATTTGTCTTGTGCAAGGAGAGAAAGATATACAGCTTGAAACATTTATGCACAATAACACTATTTTTTTCAGTAAAATGGGTGTGGCCAAGAAACTATGAGCACATCACTTTCGTCCTTATTCCTTATCATTGTTTTCCTAGTTTGTGTATTCTAGCTGCAAAAGAAATCTACTTAATGGACTTCGATGCATTCTCATATATCCTCTAACCATAATGTGATTTCTACAAAGGGGCTAACAGCACAGAAATTCCACAAAACCCAGAAGCTTTTCCACTTTGATTCTATCTCCCCCCCAAAAAATGCCTATTTTTCCCCACTTGGATAAATAGGGCCATGACAATCAGCTCAACTTCCCAATAGAGTGGCACCACATTATGTGCAGAGCTTCAACCTAGGTTGCACTAAATGAAACATAATATTGTATAGAATTGAGATAGAAGGACATTTATGAAAATTAAGGACCAGGCATCTTTTCCATGTTTTTGTCAACTGGGCATTTTTCATGATATTCCATCATTTCTGCATGCATGCACACACAGAGAGACACGTAGGCACACATCCACAAACCCAATTCTAGTGCCAACATCCTAAGGCCACAGAGCATGCTTTGTTCTCTTTTGACTGTCTTGGAAGAAATTCTCTCCTTTTTCCAACTTCTTCGAAACTTTCTCCACACAAATAACCTAATATCAACATCTTGTTTCTTTATGGCATTTTTAGAGAAGTTTCTAGCCATCCGAGATTAATATCTGAGTTCACTGCTGGTATATGTGAGCATGAGATGTTAGAGACAACAAAAAAATATTCATTTGAACTCTACAGGAAATATTTGAATTTTGCGAAGAGATTTACCTTTTATCCTGTATGCTAACACAGTTTTTCTCCCTTTATCTGACATTTGAAATGTGCTCCTAGGTTTGTTCACAATATTTATCTCATTTAAATATACTGGTACCAATACATGAAGATCTTAATACAGGTAATCCTCTGTTTTACAATGGCAAATAAGACTGGAATTGCTGTTATTGAACAATGTGGTGCCATCACTTAGTGATGGCAGTTCCAACAGTCTCGGTTGCAGTCATTAGGTGTGGACCTCATTTGAACAGGACTTCCAATTTCCTGCTGACTTCCCCATTGACTTTGCTTTTGGGAAACCAGCAAGAAACATTGGAAATTGCAATTACATAACTGTGGTTTGCATCAATATTGTAATTGCACTGCAAGGAAGCTGTGACAGCTGGAACTCCAAGTGCTGGTCATAACCATAACCTTGCTGTTGCAAGTTTTAAAAAGTCACAGAACAAGGGATTGTTACTATAAATGAGAACCACTTATATTTTACCTGCAATCAGATGGTAGGTGCTAGGTTGAATAATGTGACTATAAATCATTCACAAGATATGGAAGTCTACAGGAAGAAGTTGAGTAGTAATACTTGCTTATGATTCATTTGCATTATATATATTTCTATGGAGAATTATTACAATGTGTTATGTCTTATAGTATGCCCTCAAGTGAATAAACAAGCCATTTTAAAGTTTAAAATGCTGTTTTGTTATAGAAATAATAGACTCAATACAGTGAATCTAATGAACTAAGATATTTTGCAATGTACAATGGAAGTCTGATTTTTATAACTACTTAGCGTCTTTTAGAATCTGGAGATCAGAATAAAAAAATACGTTCTTGGTAAAATTATACTTTCTGTATTTTTATAAAACAGAATATAGCACTGATCTATTGAAGAAGTTTATATATTCAATGTTTTGATTAACAAGCCTATAACTTCTATTTTATATTTCAATGATGCTTATTACACACCCACAGGCAAATATTAAGAACTGGAATGTTACAAAATGAAATGACAGCAATTTTGATTGTAATTAATAGTTCTGTCCTGAATTATACTTTTCTTCCTCCAAGAAAATAAACTGACACGATGATTTTAATATAATGTATGCTGCTTTGATTTATATGCTGAAAAAATGTATTATTTTAACAAACTGCTTATCAATAAATTGTATTTTAAATTTCTGAAGATGTTGGCTCCTTTTAATTATGAACTCACCAACAAAGCTGACACCAACCAGAGCATAGAACAACTCAAAAAAGTAGTGCAAGATTAGAAGATGTGGAGAGACCTGGCTCATCTAATCAACAAGAGTTGGACACAACTGAATGGATATCAACATCATCATCATCATCATCATCATCATCATCATCATCATCATCAATGATCCATCATCATTATTAATTCTGTGCTAATTTTCAGTTTCCAGGCACCCATTCCAGTGCTGATGATGTAACCTAGTTTAGGTAATGAAACATTGACAGGGGTGTCAAACTAGATTTCATTAAGGGCCACATCAAGGCTGTGTTTGACCTCAGGGGGCTGGGCATGTCCAGGATGGGTGCGGCCAGCTTGATGTCACTCATGTCAGAGGCACCTGTGGTGGCCCGAGTTCTCTGCCAGTGAAAATGGGCTCCTGAGCTCCATTTTTGGCTGTGACGGCCTCCTGCATCCCTCTGCCAGCAAAAACAAAGCTCAGAAGGGCCTCAGCCCTCCTGAGCTCCATTTTTCTTGGCAGAGGCATCGTGGGCCGGTCCTTCACTGTTTCTAGGGTGGCCCCGTGGGCCAAATCTAAGCGCCCCACAAGCCAGATCCAGCCCCTGGGCCTTGAGTTTGACATCCCTGATCTATAAGAAAACATGTAAACTCAGAATGCACCAAGGACCCCTCATTTCAACCCTGAGCTACAAATATTCTCCTTTATTGAGATGGAAAAGCTCATTCCCTCTTTCTTGACTTAGCTTTTAGATACAGGCTTGGCAAAATGTCTCTCAGATGACATGATGCAACTAGATAGGATCCTTATGAAGCCACACTGAATGGTTGAGTGGCCTCTTGTCAGCATGAAAGTAGTTTCCCCCACGTACCCATGACAGGTTATACTGATCGCTTCTTCTATCTTACATTTCAATTGAGTTTTTGCCCTGCACTTAAAGACTCTGGAGACAAAACATATGTTCCTTGTTGACAGAACTGGCATATCTGCCCTGAAACCTGCCGGCTGTCAATTTACCTCTCAAGTAATATACAAGGGGAGAAAAAAAAATCCTACTGCATTTTTCGCTAATGAAATTAAAGCCCAATTGACTCAATTCAACCTTGCCAGAATATAAGTGGTAGTCAGTGAAAAGGAATTAAAAGCACACAAGTACACATTTCAGGACTGGAATAACTTAGGCTCTTCAGATCCTCCAAATTCATGAGAAGGATTCACATATCACATCAGATATAATGCTCAGATTGGGATTTACATAATATGTAAACTCAGTCTTCTTGGCTTATTCAAACATTCGCGCATCAGGCACTGGACCCATCTGTTCCTCTTCTTCCTCATCAAACACCTGTAGACCTGGGGGCTGTTGACTCTCCATCTGAGGGCTGATGGACAGCCCAGGCTCTACCTCTGTCTTTCTCTCTGACAGCTCCATTCCCTCTTCTCCCTCGGAACTCTCAGATCTCCTTGATGCTGGCCCTGACTCCCATACCATTGCCTCATCTGATTTGGTTGCTGGAGGGCCTGATGACTGACAGGCCACAACAGGGATGTTTTTTGACCTTGTGGAGCTGGTGTGGGCATGCCCTGCATGGGCCTTATCTGGCCTGTGGGGCACCAGTTTGACATGCCTGTCCTAGATTAAAAATCTAGGGTCTAACTGGAAATCAAAACTTGGTTTTCAAGTACAGGTAGTCCTCTGCTTACAACCACAATGGAGCCCAACATTTCCATTGTTGAGCAAGACAGTTGTTAAGAAAGCATTGCTCCATTTTACCTTTTGAAGTTTGAAACTGTAACTTCAAACAGTCACCAAACCCATTGGTTGTAAGTCAAGGACTATCTGTATACAAAAGTGGTGCCAATGGGGGTTTATTTATTCAGCTGCCTCATTCTCCAGTGTGTTGCAATGAGTTGACTTGGTTTTTTATTCTATTTGGGGATTGGGCTCTATTTGCTTTATCAAAAAAAAAAAAGAAACCAGGAAGGCAATTATAACTTTTATCTAGAAGAGGAGTGATTTTTAAAATTGTTTGGATATTATAAAACAAATGAGCATTGCAGAGATTCCAGTTAATTACACTAATTAAAAGGGGTTATCTAGTCCTAGATTATTTTTGCCAGTGGAATAGTTTAAACAATGAAGAAGGGTGGAAATTAGGGAGGGAGGGGGAGGGAGGAGGAAGAGAGAGAGAGAGAGAGAGAGAGAGAGAGAGAGAGAGAGAGAGAGAGAGAGAGAGAGAGGATATATCCATCTATCTGTATATCTGTATATCTGTATATCTATCTATATGTGTAGATAGATAGATAGATAGATAGATAGATAGATAGATAGATAGATAGATAGATAGATAGATAGATAGATAGATAGATGATAGATGGATGGATGGATGGATGGATGGATAGATAGATAGATAGATAGATAGATAGATAGATAGATAGATAGATAGATAGTCAAATATGACTATTTCTAAAAAAGCTTTGTTCCTGGTGAAGTTTCATCAATCTTGCATTGGCCATGGAGTTCTAAATGCAACTCAGATGGGGAGATTTATACCATACAGATAGTCCAGTGATGATATGCTACCAGTTCAGCCGGTTCAGCCAAACCAGTAAAAAAAAAAAGCCTCCAATGATCAGCTGAGAGGAGGAAAAAAGAACAGTCAGCTGATTGGCCCTCCCACCTGCCCCTGCGCTTTTCTCTTTTTTATCCTCTCAGCTGATTGGCGTTGCAAGCCTCAGTGGGGAAAGCATGTTAGGTTCGCATGGTAGTGGAACAGGTAGGATCCGACTGCTAAGATAGTCCTTGACTTACAACCATTCATTTAGTGATCATTCAAAGATACAACGGCACTGAAAGGAGTGACTTATGACTATTTTTCATACAGCCATTGCAGCATCCGCATGGTCATGTGATTAAAATGTGGACGCTTGGCAACTGGCATGTACTTATGACGGTTGCAGTGTCCCAGGGTCATAGGAATACCTTTTGTGACCTTTTGACAAGGAAGAAGCCAGATTCACTCAACAATCATGTTGCTAACTTAACAACTGCAGTGATTCACTTAACAATGGTGGCAAGAAAGGTTGTAACACAGGACAAAGCTCATTTAACAACTGTCTTGCTTAGCCAGGACAAAAATTATGATTCTAAGTCAAGGACAACTTGTAATTCAAAACTGTATGACTGTATTTTAAGCATGCCCATTTGACTTGTGTTAAATTTAAGGCCACAGTAACTCTACCTGAGGCCTGAACCGCATTGAATAACTCCTTCCATTCTTTGCTTGGGAGTAAACTGTATTGATTTCTATATAAACACAGATAGGACTGCTGTATGTGTGTCCTCTCTGACAAATGCAAGACAAATTTATACAATGAATACCAGTGCACAACAATATGATCTAGCAACTTTCATTTTTTATCAGTAAAAGAAAATAAATCAGTAAAAGAAAATAAATCCGACTTCAAGAAGGGGAATGATATGAATTCTGCTATTGTAAAACAAGGTCACTTTTCAAGCAGTCGAATACAGAATGGAATTTGCTCTTGACGACAAGAATGTAACTGAATACCAGTAGCTAGGAAACATAATTCTGAGTACAGGTCCTGCAGAATGCACTTCTGAATAGCTTGTATACCTCCTTGTGAATAATATCAGTTGCTATGGAATAAAGACTTGGAGAATGCTATTATACTTAGGCTATGATTTCACTCAAGGCTTAGAAGTTCTTTGATCTGATTGTCATGGATTAGGGGCTGCCTACTTAGTACCAGGTACTTAAGCACATAGGTACAGTAGAGGCACTGAGAGAGAATAGCAGGCATTTGCATCCATCAGACAGAAGATGGAAAAAGTGGCCAATCAGAATATAAATTGTGCGAGTGAGACATGGCGAAGTGCAAAAGGGCAGAGTTTATATTGTGGATAACATTTCTAGATAACATTTTTATTTTTATTTTATTTTAGGAAATTTATATTGCTGCCTATTTGCAAATAGCGACTCAAGGTGGCTTACAAGCATATAAAAAACTCAATTAAAAAACAATAAAATTAATAAAAGAGAGAATCATATAATAAATTAATAAAATGATAGAATAAAATAACCCCCACCTCGGTGACAACACATCACATGAGCCATTTGATGGGCTCCATCCCTCTCTGCGTTCCGCAGGCCTGCTGGCAGAACCAGGTCTTCAGTGCCTTCTGGAAGAGTGTCAGAATAGGGGCCATTCTAATCTCTGGGGGAATGATGTTCGAGAGAGAGGGAGCCACCACAGAGAAGGCCCTTCTTCTGGGTTCCATTAGGTGTATCTCCCTAGGACAGTAATGGCTAAACATTTCAGTACCTAGTGCCCAAAATGCAATGCGTGCAGGTCCCCCACGCATGTTCCCTGCTCCCTGTGCATGCGCCTTGCTCCCTGTGCATGCACGCATGTCCCCCACACATGTGTACATGACTCCCATGCATGCATGAGCGTCTCCCGCACATGCACTTTAGCTAATTAAAGGCACCTATTTGCCCAAATTTTTCTATGTTTGCTCCATCTTCTCAATCAGATGCAACTCTCTTGGCCTTTGTTATATTGTTTTTTTTTTTTAATTGACTCTCCTTGTTGCACCTTACATTCATTGTAAATAATTTAGCTTTTCTTGTGTTGACCCAATAACACAATATTGTCCATGTGTAAAAGTGCACGGACATCCATGTTCCATTAAAGTAATCCATAATATCACCTAAACATCTGTATGCATTAGGGGCCACAGAGGCTCAAGTGGTTAAGATGCTGAGTTGGAGGACCATCAAGATCAACAGCTCAACAGTTCGAGACCCGAGAGTGCGAGCCACATGACAGAGTGAGTGAGTTCCCATCAATTATCCCAGCTCTTGCCCACCGAGCAGGTCGAAAGCATGAAAATACAAGTAGATAAATAAGTACCACCTTGGTCTGGAAAATCAGGGACATGAAAGTAACCTTCTAAAGATTGAATTCTTAGCAATCGGGCACCTCCTGGGCAATGGTGATGTCACTGGCTAATCCTTTCAATCCAGAAGTGCCTCAGTGCTTTTGAGACATGTAAAAAAAATCTGTATGCATTTACTATATGTGTAAATAAATTAAAAAAGAAACTTCACACATTTATGTGTTGAACCATTTGTTGAGCTGTTTGTTTATTATTTATTTTACAGTTTTGTAGTTTGCTGCAATATGCAAATTCCAAGAAGTATTCAACAATGTAAGAGAAAGAGAAAAAAAACATGAAAGTATTTTCACGCGTGTTTACTTGTAGAGTACAATACATTGCTCCTGTTATATTCAGCAACCAACCTTAAGTTTTTTATTCATGGCAAACAATCCATAATTCAAGCCTATTCATTTTATCATACACTTTATATTTTTCACTGGCTAACTAAAGAATGTGCATCTGCCATACACACCCAATGTAGCATGAAGCTACACTACACTTTTCACCTTTTCCTCATTGTCACCTCTCATTTATTTTGGGTTCATTCCTGTTTGCTTTCCCTTTCTGTAGGAGAACAATGGCATTCTTTCCATATCAAGTACAGATGACATCTTCACAGAGAAATTACACAAGTCACGCAAACGTTTCATAAGCAAACCGTGCTTACATTTCTAAAATTTCTTCAGTTAGCCAATCTATACATTTTTTCAACATTCTCATTTCCTTTTTCTTTTGACACTAATATTTAGCATTCGTTTCAGTTCCACCTTTCATTATCGTTCCTTCCTTGAACATTCCCTTCTTAAAATAATTTCATCATTTTTTTTAAAATTCCATTCACACTGCTGAAGGTTCTTTATTTAATCCTCTTCATCTATTTTTATTTCTGTCCAAATCACTCTGCAACAGTTGTTCTCACTCATTTTTTAGTTCTCAAATGGCCAATTGCTTTTTCTTATTCTTGCATCTCATCCCCATTCATCTATTCGTGTCACCTAGCAGGATCATTTCCCCACTAAGCTTAGATAAAATTCATTCAGAACATTGCATATTCTTTTACTCATCTTTGGGTCTTTTGGTATCACCATTCACTACAGCATACCCATGATCTTCTATTCTCCCATATGCTTTTTAACCTTTTCATTCAAAATTAAAATCTATATCTTTCATTTTCTTACTTTTATCCATCAACTCCAGTTACAAGATCAATACTCATTCATATATATTACAATATTTACTTTTCTCTTAATTTCATATATATATATACATTTCACTTGTTTATGCATGCTCTTTACAATTTACGATGTCTCCCATAACTGCAAGTCACAATCTTCCCTATATTATGGTGATAACCAAGTGGATATTAAATATTGTTCTCTATTGCTTACCACCACTTTGGTCAATTGATTTTTCCTCCCATCATATCATTTTCCTAAGATAGAGAAGATGTAGAATGCATTATCGGCCTGAGTTGCATCCTTCCTACAAGATGCTAATTTGTCTGCATGACTCGAAGTTTCACTTCTCATCCAAGAAGTGTCAGCGAAATGTCTTGTTGTTCTTCCTCAGGGAGAAAAAACAGTCCAGATGCCTTTTGAAAAAGCACCTTTGAGACAACTATGACCTGGATGACTTGAGAATCTCCACAGCATTTGTCCTCATGGCATTACCTTCCTCTCACTTATTCCTATCCCATGACTGACATATTTTTATGTTTTTCTTAGCCATTCATATTTTAAAGCAATATTGTCCCTTAAACAGCTAATAGCGCAAACTGATTTCCTTTAGCTGCAGCCTGGATTCACATAATTGATAATTCATGTGGGGACAGAATCAGATAACTTGTAGTAGTAGGATCTGCCATTTATTAGCAGTTTTAGTCTATTACAGACTTATACTTTTCCCACTAGGTGGACAGTGGTAGACTCTAACATACAATACTCAATCGCTAATTTTGAAAGAAGGTGTCCTGCTTCTGGTTTCAGTTACACACTCACATACACAGTTGCTATGGAAATTAGCAGTTTACTGAAGGTCAAGGAGATAATAGCAGACAAGGAATGCAAATCAAAATATAGGCTCTGAAAGAAGATTGCCTGAAGATTATACTTCTAATTGGAGCAAATGAAAAAATAATCCAAATCCAGGTCAGGTTGTCAGCCAAGACAAAGATCCATATTTCAAGAGAAGAATCTAAACAACTTCACACAACATCCAAAGATCATTCCACTGATTCCAATGATCACCTCTTCAATCATGCAGAACCATGCAGAACCATCAGTCTGGTATGAGTGTGAGTATTACTCACAGTGGGGCCAGAAGTCTCGCCACATATGCAACTAAAAAATACTTCTTTGGTCTTTTTAGTTGCCACAACCTCCCCTCTGAGTGTAACTTGTATATCATACCCTTTTAATCATAGGAGGTTTACCATTCTTTCAGAAGGGCATTAAACTCATGCTGAAAAAAATATAATTTAACAGATGACAGGTTGTTAGGAGTTACGGTATGTGTAGGGTTATGCGATGGAATGAGAGGCATTCTACTGCATGACAAAAGAACTCCTTTCATACTATTTGTAAACACTAGTTTTGTGTGAACATTCATGTGAAGGCAGATAATTTTAGAAGATCTAAGTCATGTTTACAATCATGTCTAAAAACAATAGAACTGGCAAATGCCACCTCTGACTGGCCCCACCCTGATCTATTATCTGCCTCCTGAGTCCCAGCTGATCAATAAAAACAAAAAACAGCTGCCAAGCCTGACACACAAGATTAAAAACAAACCCAATACATAAGCCTGAGGATGGCAGATGAGATTCTGCCGAAACGTCACTATAATAAAAGCACAAATATTAAGACTTGGGAAAATACCTAAAGAAACCTAAATACCAACACAGGAGGCTGATAGACACACAGCCAATACCTCAGCCACACATGTTCTTACAAAAAACCAGCCAATCTGCAAACATCAACTCCATCAACCAATCAAGAAATGACAACACAGCCAACCTCCCCACCAGTCTATATAGGGAGACAGCAGCTCCCATCACGCTTTGCTCGCACAAACACGAAGCTGAAAGCACCAGCCTGAAGATGGCGAGTGGGACCTCATCGAAATGTTGCCAAGATGTTCTCAACCTTACATGGGAAAAGACCCGAACACACCAAGACTTGCATATATATAGAATAATCAGAAGCCATAGAGATAGAAAACGCCCACACAGCATGAATAAAAGAGATGACACCTCCCACTTACCAGCCATTTGGAAACCCGCCCTCATGAACAGGCAGTACCTAACATGATGAATGACACCAGACCCACACCCACGAGGGCCAAACAAGATGCCACCACCACACTTCCACGTAAAAGCAGACTCACACCCACACAGAAGATGAGACACGACCACAGACCAGAAGCCGCACTGCAGCTGCATCACTACCCACTTCAAACCCCTCTGAGCCATACATGAAGCGAACTGACCCCCACCATGAAGATGCAGCACGACCACGAACTCGAAGCCAAACAGCAAGATTACAGCTCACCAGCTCAAATCCCTCAGTAACTAAGACCAACCTGAGCACAACCAAGCCCCACCTGAACAGAACACACCTCCAGCCAATCAGAACATGGCCAACCCCCAACCAATCAGAACACAGCCAAACCCCAACCAATGAGAACACACCCCCACCCAATCAGAACACAGCCAAGCCCCACCCAATCAAGTCACACCCCCACTAGCAGTTAAAAGGAAGAAGCAGCTGCAAGCTCACATCACTCTGAGAAGCACAGAGCTGAAGACAGAAGCCTGAAGATGATGAATGAGACTTCATCGAAACGTTGCGTAGATACTTCCAATCTTACGCGGGAGAAAATCCGAATAACCAAAGATCCACACATATATATACACACACACACACACACACACACACACACACACACACACACACACACACACACACACACACACTATACGGCCTCCAAAAAATACACAAACAAGGCATACCTCTCAGACCCATAGTCATCTCCAGAGGAGCACCACTACAAAACCTAGCTAAACACTTAGCAAAACAACTACAGCCCCATGCTGAAACAGCAGCTTCACCTGTACAAAACTCATGCCACTTCTTGGAAATGATCAAAGATCTACACATGGAACAAGAAGATCTGCTTGTAACTTTCGACGTGGTTTCACTATTCACTCAAGTTCCGATAAAAGAAACTCTTGAAATCATCAAAAATAAATACCAACCTGCTAAACACCTCATGGAACTAGCAGAACACTGCTTAGCCAACACATATTTCATATACAAAGGACAAAGATACAAGCAAATTGAAGGAGCCCCTATGGGATCACCACTGTCACCCGTCATTACAAACCTGTTCATGGAACAATTCGAATCCAGAGCCCTGGCCAATGCCACTCACAAACCCAAACTATGGTTAAGATACATTGATGACACATTTGTGATTTGGCCCCATGGAAAAGAAAACCTAAACAATTTCCTAACACACCTAAACAGCACACACCCCAAAATCAAGTTCACCATGGAAACGGAAACAAACAAACACCTACCATTCTTAGATGTACTAATCTACAAAAAAAAAAAAAATGGCACACTAGGACACACCATATACCAGAAGAAAAAACACACCAACCGCTACCTCAATGCCCAATCCCACCACCACCCAGCACAGATAAACTCCGTGGCCAAAACACTAATCACCAGAACCAAACGCCTGGCAGACAAGACACACATAAAGACTGAACTATGCACCCTGACTAAAGTACTGACAGCCAACGGCTTCCACAAAAGCAAAATCACTGGCTTGATCCACAAAAACACACTGAGACATAATGGAGACCTAGAAGATGAACAGACCTATGGAACAGCTGTCCTGCCCTACATAAGAGGTACTACAGACAAAATCAGTAAGATACTACACAGGCATCACATCAAGACTGCCTTCAAAACAGATAGAAAAATAGCAGCCATCCTTAGAAACCCCAAAGACAAAATTGACCTGGAAAACCAAGGCATATATGAAGTGCCCTGTGCATCATGCCTTGCCCCATACATTGGACGGACCAATAGAAGAATAAGTACCCGCCTGGATCAACACAAAAATGCAGTAAAAAAGCTGGAACACACTTTCTCACTAGTCCAACACATGAAAGCAACAGGTCATAGCATCAACTTCAATGGCACCAAAACCCTAGCCACTATAGAAAACCCCAGCCACAGAATTATCAGAGAAGCCATAGAGATTGAAAAAAGACCAGAAAGCATGAATAGAAGAGATGATTCCACCAGACTGTCAATTATTTGGAAGCCTGCACTCACAAACAAAAAAATCTCCACACCACAAGCCAGGCAAACACCTGGGCACAAACAGATCCTCCCTGATACCTCCAGCTCAAACACACCCCAACCAGGCACCCAGATGAAACCTAGCTTCCTAATAAATGATAACTGTCCATTTACTCAGAGCCAAGCTGCACTAAAAGCATCCAATACAGGAACACAATGTTGCCAGCCAATCAAGACAAAAAAAGCCACAAAACAGACAGAAGATATTAGAGACACCAATCAAGCAGAACACAGCAAACTCCAAGACCAATAAACACAGACCAAGACTCCCAACCAATCAGGATGAAGAAAAAACCATTCTGGCACAGCAGTAGGCTAGCCCCAAATTTAAAACTGAAACAACTGTAAAAGTCTGACTCACAGACGAACACAGTACAGAAGCCTGATGATGGCAGATGAGATTCTGCCGAAATGTTGCTACAACTTTAAAAGCACAACTATAATGATGTGGGAAAATACCCAAACAAAGCTGAATACCATACATGTAAGTACCCGTGAAAACTTAACAAAATGTATGTATGTATGTATGTATGTATGTATGTATGTATGTATGTATGTATGTATGAATGTATGTATAGTATTCAGCTTTGTTTGGGTATTTTCCCATGTCATTGTTGTGCTTTTAAAGATGTAACAACAGCACAACAGAATCTCATTGCCATCATCAGGCTTCTATGTGTGTTAAATCTCTTTATCTGAACAAACACACTACAGAAGCCTGATGATGGCAGATGAGATTCTGCCGAAATGTTGCTATAACTTTAAAAGCACAACTATAATGACATGGGAAAATACCCAAACAAAGCTGAACACCATACATGTAAGTACCCGCGAAAACTTAAGAAAACATATGTATATGTATGTGTGTGTGTGTGTGTGTGTGTGTGTGTGTGTGTGTGTGTATATATATATATATGGATCTTTGGTTATTTGGGTTTTCTCCTGCGTAAAATTGGAAGTATCTTGGCGACGTTTCGACGAACTCTCATTCGTCATCTTCAGGCTTGTGTCTTCAGCTTTGTGCTTCTCAGAGTAATGTGAGCTTGCAGCTGCTTCTTCCTTTTAACTGCTAGTGGGCGTGTGACTTGATTGGGTGGGGGCTTGGCTGTGTTCTGATTGGGTGGGGGTGTGTTCTCATTGGTTGGGGGTTTGGCTGTGTTCTGATTGGTTGGGGGTTGGCTGTGTTCTGATTGGCTGGGGTGTGTTCTGTTCAGGTGGGGGCTTGGTTTTGCTCAGGTTAGTCTTAGTTGCCGGGGGATTTGAGCTGGTGAGCTGTGATCCTGTTGTTTGGCTTCACGTTCGTGGTCGTGCCACATCTTCATGGTAGGAGTCTGTTCTCTTCATGTATAGATCGGAGGGGTTTGAAGCAGGTAGTGATGCAGCTGCGGTACGGCTTCTGGCTCGTTGTTGTGTCTCATCTTCTGTGTGGGTGTGGGTCTGCTTTCTATGTGGAAATGTGGTGGTAGCATCTTGTGTGGCCCTCGTGGGTGTGGGTCTGGTGTCATTCTTCATGTTAGGTACTCATTTGTTAATGAGGGCAGGTTTCCAAATGGCTGGTAGGCAGGAGGTATCATCTCATTTATTCATGCTGTGTGGGCGTTTTTCTATCTCTATGGCTTCTCTGATTATTCTGTTGTTGAAGTGTTCGGTTTTGGCGATAGTTCTGGTATTTTTAAAGTCAATTTCATGTCCTGTGGCTTTGAGATGTTGGACCAGGGAAGAGGTCGGTTCTTTTTTGATTGAGTTCTTATGTTCTTCAATGCGTGCACTTATTTTTCTGTTGGTTTGTCCAATGTATGTGGTAGGACAGGCGGTGCATGGGATTTCGTATACTCCTTGGTTTTCTAACTAGATTTTGTCTTTAGGGTTTCTTAGGATGGTGGATATTTTTCTGTTTGTGCAGAATGCTGTCTTAATGTTGTGTTTTTGCAGGATCTTGCTGATTTTGTCTGTAGTGCCTTTTATATATGGGAGGAGGGCTTTGCCGTTCTCTTGTTCTCTGTCTTGGATTTTGGATTCCAAAGAAAGAAGATTACCCACCTAATCCAAAAAGAAACCCCAACCAAAATCCAAGACAGAGAACAAGAGAACAGCAAAGCCCTCCTCCCCTATATAAAAGGCACTACAGTCAAAATCAGCAAGATCCTCCAAAAACACAATATTAAGACAGCATTCTGCACAAACAGAGAAAGCTCGATACTAGGTAGTGGTGGATATTTCTGTTTCTGGGCACAATGAGTAATTATCTGCTCTGAACTCTGTGTAGGTATCAGAAAATCCATGCGCCCAGTAAATAATTGAGTTACAAGTCAGTCACTGTGATTGCACTTTGATACCAGGTTTTACAGGGTGGTTAAAATAGGGGGGGAAATCTGCCTAGAGTCACCATATCAGTGACGGGATAGGATTCAAATTTAATAAATAAATAAAAATAACATAAAATGTCCCTTGGTACCTCAGGTTATGCCTGCATGAAGTTCAGTTTATCCAGATTGCTATGGGAATAAAATTTGAATATCTCCTTGAATCTAAAATAAATATTAGAATTCTGTAGTGGAGATGTGAATTAAGGACAGCAATGGAGTTGCTCTCACTATGCTATCAGTCACGGTGTGCTCAATGATGCTTCTCTTTTATTTCACATTAGCCAAGTGAGTAATTATCTTCTCTTTGACCAAGCAAAGATATTATGCCACATACAAATGAGAAATTATTACAATGTGCTATTAGAGCATTTCAGGGAAAGAAACTGCTGAAATAAAATAGTCAATTGTGTTCTTAAGTTAGAGTGAGAAGTATATCAATCTATAAAGTTAAGTTTCTTTCAAGCTGAGATAAAGTCTTGATGATTTTATGGATGCATTTTAGTGGGAACAAATATGGTCTAGTGGTTAAAGCAGGCTAGAAAAGGGGAGATTGTTGGGTTCAAGTCCAGCCTTAGCCATGGAACCAAGTTGGGTGGCTTTTAAGCCAGTCAATCTTTCTCAGCCCATCTCACCTCATAGGTTTGTTGTTGTGGGGAAGATAGGAGGTAGAAGCAGCATGTGATATATTCAACACCTTGAGTTGCATATAAAAATAATAAAGGTGGGATATAAATTAATTAAATAAATAAAACAAGTTGTTTTTCATAATAACAATGGTAAAAATGGTTTTCCATCGCCTTCTTCTGACTCTTCTTCAAATTCTCAGTCAAGATTACAATCCTGAGATTTCTGAGTACTCTCCCATTTAAGTACCAATCAGGGCAAAACAGGTTCACAGTATGTTGGCAGAATGTTAATGATGAAAGGAAAGCTACTAGAGAAAATGCATTGTCAGGTGCAAGCAAGAACTACTTATGGATAGTCTTATCAGAATCAAACTCCAGGCTTTGGGCAGAGTTTGCCTGCAATACTGCATTTTAACCACTGCACCATCAGGATCTCACCAGACTGACTGCAGTTCCTTCAGAACAGTCAGATTAGGGATTCTGGAGGAGGCCAGGCCTATGCCACTTTCTGCAGTGCAAGGACTCTAAGCTTGGCCCCTCTTACATCTCCCTCCAGTCTACCTGGAGATTCCACCACAGGCATTCAAAGAGCATGTGAGCTAGTGTCTTAGGTCTCTCCAGAGCACAGAGACAAATTCAATTGGTAAATGCCTACCATTAAATCTTCCTTCCCACAATGCAGAGGGCAAGGCATTTAAAGTAGAATAAGTGAATGGGTAGGTGATATAGAAAAGTTCGCTAGTGTAAAAGGCCTCCTGTCAGTTCTAGTGGCTAAATGTGTCAAATTTGCAGTTTCAATATATCAAAGTTCAACATCTTTTGTTTAAAATCAAATAGAAAAATAAAATCAACCGAGAGGCTAATGAAATGTGACTTTCCCCCCTCTGAAACTATATTCTCCAGTCCTTTAAGAGGGGAGTATGGAACTTTTAATAGCTGGTTCAGACTATAAGACATTTCTTGCCAAGATATTCAGTGTCCTAAATTTGACAGGAAAATATTTCCCTGGGATTTCTAGAAATAATGAAGAAAACCATCCAGTCTGGGCAGGAATCAAGATCCTTTCCTTCTTCACATTTAAAGTTAAAAAGTGAACTTCATTATTTTTAAAAAAAATTAAGGTGAAACCTATGTTTTATAATTTCAGGGAAGTTTTAGGAAGCAGCAGCTGCTCATGTGTGTGTGTGTGTGTGTGTGTGTGTGTGTATCTGTTTCACTTTAGTAGAATTTGAAAAGTAATTATGTAATAGGACATTATATTTGAGCACAGTGATGATTTGGATTCAAAGACAAAATGGTGCTTCAGGATCCGTGTATACTGGGCATTGCCAGAAACACTCAAATCAAACTGTAGTGACACACACACAGTAAAGTTGACATACAGATTATGCCCTTCATATTTGGGTCATGATGCAAATTTGTAAATCTCAGCCTTTGAATAGCGACTAACATTTTATCATTTTATCATAGTTTCTCTGTTGAAAACTATCTTCAACTTCAATCAATCCTGCCTTTTCCTGAGATTGCATTAGATGGCAACTTCATTCCAAGGAAAAATGCACCTGTCCCAAAGGTGTTTTTTCAAGAGGCAACTGGACTTTCTTTGTTTTTCCTTGAAGATGTTTAGCTTCTCCTCCAAGAAGTTATGGTTCTGAAGAAGATTCTTGGAGGAGAAGTGAAACATCTTCAGAGAAAACAAAGGAAATCCAGTTGCCTTTTGAAAAAGCACCTTTGGAACAACCATGAGATGGAGGTCTGAGAATCTTCATAGAAATATGCAGCTATTTTAATAAGTTAGAATCAGATCCCCATGCACCCTGAAGTCCACATTCATCTTCAGATCTGAAGCACTACAGAGCACTTAACATTGCAGTTCTAGTATGAAAGAATGAATCAGTACAATGTTTTCAGTAGACATTTTGATTTATATGATGCAACTATCCTTTTCTGTTTGTTTTACCAACTAAGGGTATCTTAATATTCTTAAGAAGACAAGGATTACTTTTTCTTCTTCTTTCAAACAGGAAAGAAGATCCTAGGAAATACATCAAAACTGAACTGAGCCAGCATAAATCACTTTTTCATGATATACCATTTATAACTTGATTCATTGATTCATCTCTCAACAAGACAAGGTCAGTAGAAATAAAATGATTCAGTTTCTTGCCCGCCAGAAAAAGGAACTTAAACAACAAATTCATCTTCACTTCTAATCATATGGAATTTGACATAAACACACACGCACACATAAGCATGTGAAAGTACAGTGAATCTAGAAACAGCCTTACAAACAGATCAGTGCACAGGAAACTCTGCTGATAGTACAAAATAAAGATGGTAGCTTCAAAACAAGACAGCTTACAAAATAAGACAGTGTGGACTATATTCTTCCTTTGAACATTTTTTGGGAGTTATTTTATTTCCATTATTTTAAAGGCACTTTTTAGCATTGAAGTAACATGTCAAAATGATCAATTCAGAAAAGATGCCTGGAATTGCATGATGGTGAAAACATTCCAATATAACTGAAGGTATCACTCAGAACCAAGGCCCCTCAAGATTTCCTGATTGTAAAACAGATTCAAATAGACAATGAATTGACCACAAACTACTACCACCACAATAAACACATAAAGACATGGTCGTACAATGTCATGACTAGGTTCTAAGGTCCCTCTTTCTTCTGATGTGATCATATGTTCTTCAGAAAATGATAAACTGTCATTTGCAAATAATGAATATTGCTCCAGAAGCTTTAGGTTCATATGTTGTGCTCCACAGTGTGGAAACTGAAGAGATAGTCCCACCTTCTGTTTTCATCATGCTTGAGTAAAGCTGCCTCGATTTATTTATCTGTTGCTGCTTTTATCCTTTGGAACAACATCTGTTAAGTCCAACCTACTTACTGTTTCAAAAACCCTCATGATCTTTTTTCTCCTCAGGACTGAGAAATGTATAACCTGAAACTGTTATTTGTATGTTGATGCTTGAGATTGTGATTTCTTTTTTAAAACAATACTTTCAATTTTTCCATTTTCAAGGGTGTTCAACTCCTTGGCTACTCTGGGCAGCTTACTAATTAAAAAGAAAAGAAGACATATAAAAATTCAAAACTTGAACAGCAATATGCCAAGTTAATGTCTTGAATATTATAAGAGCAGATGATCACCTTAAGCCACAATGTGATTTATTTTTCTGTATATAACGTATGTGAAAGTAACATTAAATGTTATCAACTATTTTTTTATTTTATTTGGTTTGTCAATTGCTTACAAGATAATAAGTATAAGTAAAAACATAGTTATGAATACATGGATACATATAAGAAAAATAAAAGAAACAATAGGACAGGGACGGTAGGCACGTTGGTGCGCTTATGCACGCCCCCAACAGACCTCTTAGGAAAGGGGTGAGGTCAATAGTAGAAAGTCTCAGGTTAAAATTTTTGGGGTTTGGGGAAGAAATCACAGAGTCATGTAGAGTATTCCAGACATTGACCACTCTGCTGCTGAAGTCGTATTTTCTGCAGTCAAGTTTGGTGCGATTAACCTTGAGTTTGTATCTATTGTGTGCTCTTGTATTGTTATGGTTGAAGCGGAAGTATTCATTGACAGGTGGGACATTGCAATGTATGATTTTATATACTATACTTAGATCGGACCGAAGGTGGCGTAGTTCAAGGTTTTCTAGGTCTAGAATTTCAAGTCTGGTGGCATAAGGTATTCTGCAATGAGTAGAGGAGTGGAGAACTCTTCTTGTGAAATATTTCTGGACTTTCTCAACTGTGTTAATATCAGATACGTAATGTGTGCTCCAGACTGATGAGCTGTATTCGAGTATTGGTCTAGCAAATGTTTTGTATGCTCAAGTTTTTAGTGCAATATTACCAGAGAAAAAGCTATGTAAGATTAGGTTAACAATATTTCAGTTATTTACTTGCTATTCTTCTGCTATTTTCACAAGCAAATTGTCCATGTTGGAGATCAAAGATTCTTTTGAAAGAAAAATAACAAAATAACATCTTGACGTTTGCTTTGTTTATATGATTGAACACACCGTAGAGAGGCTATAAACCAAAAATATTAAACACAAGTTCCCAAATAAGACACAGCAAACAAAGTTTTCCAAAAATGTCATTCTGGGAACATAGGTTACATAGGAACATTGTCTTTATTTCTGAGCAGGAATTCATGGCATTTTGTTTTCCTCTTTATAATTATAATTAAAGGGAGGTCTTTAAGCCGTAGCTTTGACATATATTGGTTGCCTGTGATAGCAGTCTATATTTTTCTGAAGGACTGATGAAGTACATGAGCACAGAAGGTAGGATGGAATGTACACTTGGAGAAGCAAAGGTGGAGACATTGTCAACATGGAGCTTTCTCATAGAGAGATGTGGATTGGAGACTGGGCAGTCCTGTGCTATTTGGAGAAAGAGGGGGAAAATTAGGGTAGCTACATCATATGAATTATGATGGCTATGTCTAGTAGCCTGGCTATGTCTAGTAAGTTAGAAGGTTTTAGTTTTAGGTTGGCAAGATTCTGTCCATTGGGTTTAGCAAATAAAGGATTAAACTCAATTGAACTTCATGGTGTTGTTCTGGCCTTGGGCCTGGTGGATAATCCAGCTCAATCTCTTTAACACTGCATCAGGTAGCAGATCTGAATTTTAGAAAGGAATCCTGCACGATCTTTTTTCCAACTGAGGAGCAAAATCTGACATCCTTTGTGAGTAAAGTATTATTAAATATTGAAATGTATAACTTTCTCTCAAACCTACCCAGAGAATTATTCTGTATGAAACCAGATGTAAATGAAGGTCTATGAAACCATCCAAAGAGAATTAGTCACAAAACTATATTACCAGCTGTTGAAACATCTGTCCTGTAAAGATATTATAGTTAAAAAAACCATGAAGCCAAACAGCATATTGTTATGAGTGTATACAGAGTTGCAATAAGATTTCTTGTCCAGAGTTTAGGAATGGCACTAAGGTACAGTGGAATAGTTTCTTTCATTAATATCCCAGTTTGGTGTTAAATAAACAGAACACTGAGTATCTGTATAGAGTCACTGAAGAGTTGGAAGACATCACAATAATCTAATCCAACTGTCCATAATCTGTAATGAGATGTGACCTTCTAGGCTTTTCTTTAAAATCTCCAGAGACAAAGAACTAATAAATTCCATAGTAGACTCATCCACTATTAGACAATTCTTATCAGGGATTTCATAAGGAACTGGGAGGAGTCACTTCATGCTAGATTCCTGGAGGAAAAAGCTGCTTAGTGAAAAGAAGCTACCTGGTCTGCCTGATCTCGGGAGAGGGAAGCCGACGCAGGGAACGAACAAGCTGTGGGTTTGCGGCAACTGCCAACTGCAAGCTTAGAAGATACCCAACTGCGGGTGAGTGTCTCCCCCAGCTCCTTATAGATCGGCGGTGCATTTTTTCAGTGGGAGGAAAGAGCATTTTTCAGTGGGAGGAAGGAGAAGGTAAACGGCTCCAAGATTTACTGTGGACCCGAGTCAGAAACAACTTAAAAAGCGAAGACTCCAGAGCGGAAGGGGTGAGTGTGAAGATTAAGCGGCAGCGGCTTAATTTATGTTTTTACCCTCTAACTCTGGAAGTTAAATGGCAGCTTGAGAAAAGAGTGATTAAAGGAGAAAAAAAAAACGAGTTGAGAAGAAGAGGTGTGAAGAAGGTTTTTATTCAGGAAAACTGCCTTTTGAAACTGAGATTGATTGTGAATTCCGATGATGGAAGAACTGGAATGATGTCTACAGTCTCCATTTAAATCAAATCACCAAAAATAATTCTAAACGGCCACCCATTGAGGAGAACAAAGGAGACTCGCGGAGAATTGATAGTCTCCATATAAATCACCCAGCTCCATTTAAACAACCCAGCTGATTCGTCAGCCGGAATTTAAATCCCACTCAGCTGATTGGACAACCTCCACTAAACCCCCACCCAAATCTCATCCTTTCCAAACTCCAAAGTAGATGATTGGTGAGCTCATTCAAATCTTCTCCATTCAAATCTATCAAACAGCAATGCTTCCTCTTTAAAACAAGAACAAAACAAAAACCAAAAAATGTGGCTTTAAGGAAAAACAAAGGAACTTTACACCACAAACCTCCAATACTATACTACCTCCACTATTTCAGTACCTCAAGACCAAATATTTATAGATAATGCTTTGTCTATAATAATTGATTTATCATATAATAGTATAATAATGAATTGTTAAATGACCACTAATTTACTGATTCATTGAACAGATAGAGATTTAATACTGTATCATTGATTATCTAGTCTATTGATTGATTGATTGATTCTTAGTAATAAGTTGATTGATTGATTTTTAGTAATAAGTAACCTTACTTTTGATTTGTTCTCTAGCTTATCAATAAACATTTATTAATTACCAACATTCATTAAGTTACTGTCTACCTATCCCATTAATTAGCTATTGTAATTGTTTAGTGTACTATTGTCATTGACCATGCCAGCCAGAAACTCCAGAAACTCCAAATCCTCCACTACCAAACAACAGAAAAATAATAATATCTCTACCAATGACCTCCCAGACTCATGTACATGCTTCAGATGTCTTAAAACCATCAATGAAAGCGAAAATAACTTCAAATGTTACCTATGTGACAATCAAGCCTACCTTGCCTGCTTAAACTTAAACAAAGACCTAGATTATCTCCTAAAAGCATCAAATACATTCCCTTGTCTATGTCCATCATGTTTTCCTAAGCTAAACAAACCAAGTACCTTGCCTGACAAGAGTTGATAGCATAGAATCACTCATGCACTCAATAGAAAAACGCTTAGCAACACGTTTGGAAACAATTATACAAGAAAGCCTAATTTCTCTTGAAAAAAATACAGCACTGATAAGCGACTACCTATCAGCTCAAAATCAAATCCCAACCCAACAACCACTACCACAACTACTACCTCAACTACAATCACAACTACAACCAAAAATAACCACCAAACCACAACCACAAATAATTACTATCCCATCAAATAATTCCACAAATGATATCTCCTTACTCATCAGAGACACCATTGAATGTGATCAGAAACGTCCAAATGCCATCTTATTTGGTCTTGAAGACACCAACGAATCAGATGACATCGCCAAAGTTCATAATATCATAAGCAACTCAAATACAACAAACATCTCTCCTGAAGATATCATTGAAGTAACCAGAGGTGGCCCTGAGTCCAAATACAGTGATGGCTCAGTGGCCCCAAAATTTTGTAGACTTGTTTGCAAAAATGAGTCCAGCAAACACATATTCATTCATACAATAAACGCCATTGCAAAAACCAATCCCAACCACAAAAAACTTTGCTCAAGACCAGACTTAACCATACTGCAAAGAATCTGCTCCCGTGAACTCTGCAAGGAACTCAAAAGATGTCTAGACAATGGAGAGAAGGATCTCGACATTGACTACCGCGCTGATTGTATCAAAAGTAAGTCACACAACCCACAACTCCACATCCAACCCTACCTCATAAAACTTTGTTTACATCCACAGAGCTACTTATAATCTGAAATGCTGATGCCTCTTCCCCATGGTCACGTGATTGGATTTTGGGTGCTTGCCAACCATCTATATTTATGACTGTTGCCGTGTCCTCTGATCATGTGACTACTATGTGATACAAATCTAGCAATGCATTTTATTGGCTGAAATCAAAACTAACTTATGCATGTATGTTGTTCAACATAAAAACTCTCTAGAAGTTTTAATTACTTCTCAGCCTGCTGGCTAAGACCAGATGCAGTTTGTAGAAGTTTTAATCACTTAAAATGGGGTGTGGGGTCTCTCTATAAGTTTCTAAGAGATAAATCATGCGATGCACAAACCAGTTTCATTGCCTTATACTGTATGCTGTTGTGTTGAAAAAGAAAAATTAATCTGGGCTATGTTCAGAAATTCCTGTGTTAATATTGTTGTCCAATTATGACTTATTGCAGGATGGTGAGATTAAGCAAAAAAGGAAATTAACTATTTGATTAATGTGCAAATCATCTTCATAGCCTTTTATTACTACCTTCTTTGCTCAATTTCATTGCAATAAATATCCACATTTCAAATATTATAAATTGCAGCATTTGAATAGAAATGGAGGAATTGGTTTGTTTTCTGTAATTCCGATTTTTTCAAGTACAATTTTGTTCCGTTCTTCTTCACGTACACTTTCTTAAATTCCACACACATTTTTACATGCATGTTCTTGAGCAAGCATGAACATACACATTTTTTCCAATCATATTCCCCCCTCCAAGTATGCATTTTGGAAACTGGTCAATAGTGTTAAAAATGTAAAAGCTGAAGGATACTATGTTCCAGTTCACATTTTAATTTAAGAACATTGAATAAGGTTAATTTAAACAAAAAGTCAAAGTTGTTTAGATGTGATGTAGGTTTACATAACTTATACAGGTGAAACTCGAAAAATTAGAATATCATGCAAAAGTTCATTTATTTCAAGAATGCAACATAAAAGGTGAACCTAATATATGAGATAGACTGATTACATGCAAAGCAAGATCGTTCAAGCCGTGATTTGTCATAATTGAGATGATTATGGCTTACAGCTCATGAAAACCCCAAATGTACAATCTCAGAAAATTAGAATATTACATGTAATCAATAAAACAAGGATTATACATAGAACAATATCGGACCTCTGAAAAGTATAAGCATACATATGTACTCAGTACTTGGTTTGGGCCCCTTTTGCAGCAATTACTGCCTCAATGCAGCGTGACATGGAAGCTATCAGCCTGTGGCACTGCTGAGGTGTTATGGAAGACCAGGATGCTTCAACAGCTGCCTTCAGCTCTTCTGCATTGTTCGGTCTCATGTCTCTCATCTTTCTCTTGGCAATGCCCCATAGATTCTCTATGGGGTTCAGATCAGGTGAGTTTGCTGGCCAATCAAGCACAGTAACCCCACGGTCATTGAACCAGGTTTTGGTGCTTTTGGCAGTGTGGGCAGGTGCCAAGTCCTGCTGGAAAATGAAGTCAGCATCCCCATACAGCTCGTCTGAGGAAGGAAGCATGAAGTACTCCAAAATCTCCTGATAGACGGCTGTGTTGACCCTGGACTTAATGAAGCACAGTGGACCAAAACCAGCAGATGACATGGCTCCCGAAATCAACACAGACTGTGGAAACTTCACATTGGACTTCAAGCATCTTGCAGTGTGTGCCTCTCCATTCTTCCTCCAGACTCTGGGTCCTTGGTTTCCAAATGAGATGCAAAAGTTTCTCTCATCAGAAAAGAGGACTTTGGACCACTGAACAACAGACCAGGTCTGTTTTTCTTTAGCCCAGGTAAGACGCTTCTGACGTTATTTGTTGTTCAGGAGCGGTTTGACAAGAGGAATATCACATTTGAAGCCCTTTTCCAGGATCCGTCTGTGTGTGGTGGCTCTTGGTGTACTGACTCCAGCCTCAGTCCACTCCTTGTGAAAGTCCCCAACACTTTTAAATGGCCTTTTCCTGACAATCCTCTCCAGGCTGTGGTCATCCCTGCTGCTTGTGCACCTTTTTCTTCCACACTTTTCCCTTCCACACAACTTTCTATTAATGTGCTTTGATACAGCACTTTGGGAACATCCAACTTCTTTTGCAATTACCTTTTGAGGTTTTCCCTCCTTATGGAGGGTGTCAACGATGGTTTTCTGCACAACTGCCAGGTCAGCAGTCTTTCCCATGATTGTGCTTCCTACTGAACCAGACTGAGAGACCATTTAAAGGCTCAGGAACCCTTTGCAGGGGTTATGGCTTAATTAGCTGATTAGAGTGGGACACTTTGAGCCTAAAGTATTCAACCTTTTCACAATATTCTAATTTTCTGAGATTGTGGATTTGGAGTTTTCATGAGCTATAAGCCATAATCATCTCAATTATGACACATCATGGCTTGAACTATCTTGCTTTGCATGTAATGAGTCTATCTCATATATTAGTTTCACCTTTTAAGTTGCATTACTGAAATAAATGAACTTTTGCATGATATTCTAATTTTTCGAGTTTCACCTGTACCTTCTCTTCAAATGTGTTTTTGTCCCCAATTCAGACCCGAGCCTGGTGCTGAGGCCAATGAAGAACACCAGACATGAGATGCAGATTTTGTTTCCTTTTATTGAAGCGCTTCAACAAAAGGGGTCCCAGTCACCAAAATGCCAGGACCCAGAACAAAGGATTCAACAAGATTTTATACAGTTTTTTCAAGGCTGGTTAAAGGAACATTATCTAATAGGCTGTTTGAAAGTTATCTAAAAGGTTCTCTTATGGCTGCACACCATCTGCTATGGGGGGTGATTACCTAGGCATTTAATGCCTTTTCCCCCACTCCCTTTTTCTGGCAGCTAAAAAGACCAAAGGAGTATCTTTTTAGTTGACAACAAGTATTCTATTGGCTTCAGTCCTATTCCTAATAGGCATTCTAGAAGACATTTAGCCAGTCTTCTATTGGCTCTGTCTTAGCCCTATTCCTTATCTTAGCAATATGTCTTGTTTGATATGACTGACAGTCAGATCTTGTTTTCTACATTGAAAGGCGCCCACCTGTCCACAGTCTCTCTTCCTTTATCTTTGTTATGTGGGCTTTCCACATACCCATCTCCTCCTTTCCTTCTGAGTTCATACCATAAGCTTGCATTTTTACAGCAAATGGCTCATCAGTGTTTCTTTTATTAACTTGCTTATCATTTTTGGAGAAATTAAATATAAGCATTTCAAGAACACATACCTGGAATCAGCACATTCATTTTTGACTAATCAACGAGAAGCAGAGAGGAGAAATATGGGACGGCAACTCCAAGGTCAGAGATTGAAATAATTGCATGACTAGCAAAGCTTATCTCCCAAGGAAATTTCTGCCTCTGGGCCTGGGTCTTCTCCTGTGGCTCTACCTAATTACTAAACATTATAAGGCTCTTGAAAACTTGAAGGAGCTTCAATTTCCAAGGATTTTAACTTCTTCTAAAGTCATTCTAGAATCATAGAGTCATTGGGTTGTGAGAACACTTGGAAGTTTTCTAGTCCAATCCCTTGCCCAAGGCAAAAGTCCTCTTACAAATGGTTGACCATTCTTTTCTTGAAAACCTCCAATGATTGTGCACCCACAACTCCAAGAAGCAAGCTCTTGCACTTTTTGTAATTCTCACTGTGAGGAAACTTCTCTTTATTTCCAGGTTGGGTCTTCTCACGAGCTTCAACCCATTGCTCACTCTCATGGATTCCTAACCTTAGTACAAACATGACCTTGTAACTCCTATACTCTGACTTGCTTTTACCTCATTACTATCCTATTAAGAGACAGCTTAAAATTGTCCTTAATTGTTCCAGTGTCATGTCTCTCTCATTTCAAAACACATGTACATGATATGGGCCATTTCTCTAATAATGTGGTTGTTAAAATAGTCAGACATTGGAATCTGCTCAGCTCTTACTAGGTACTCTTGGTTGCTGAGGACCTTTCTCCTTCCCTGCAGTTTCTAGAAATGATCCTGTGTAGCCATTTGGGGCTGGACTTCAGATGTCTCACTTCTACAGATCCATCTGCCTGCACAATGCTTGATTGCTATATTCACCTGTTAGCTTCTAATAAGTATAAAATTAGTGTTTTTTTCAGAAGAGTACTAAATTCACATTTGTTTAGAGAGAAAAAATAGAGCTTAATACTCTTGGAAGAGTGCTAGTTCTAAGCTATATAAAAGATAATTGTGTATCAACCAACAAAGGTTTTATTGTTTTTATTACTTTGAGGTTGAGGCAATGCTGTTTTGCCTACCCATTCTACCTTTAATACCATTAGGTATTATGAAAATTATTTCTATTTATTATGCATGGGCTAGTCTAACTGTATATTCTCAATTGCTATCCAATGGCTACTTTGGAGTTGGACTTCTTTATCACTTGCTATCCTTGGGACCATTTTGTACTGCCTGTTAATGATGGGACTTTTCAATATGAATATTTCAATAATTTGTTATTTTAAAATCTTTTTTAGCACAGAAAAACACTACACCCAAGCTCAGAAATATACTGGGAGTTGGCAGGTCCAGATCAGAGAGAAGTGTTGCATATTGAAAGGGGAATGTTTAGCATTCCTTCAAAAGAACATTAGACTCAAGTTTAGAACTATGCCAATTGATAAATAACAAATAAAGAAGAATCAGCCTATTTTCAACATAGGTTTAACCCATATGCAATTTATTTTAGCTTTTTTGGCTCACTTGGGAATTACAATATGAATATTAGCTTTGCCTTTGGTCTGATCACTAAGTCA
The DNA here is from genome assembly GCF_049901735.1 of Notechis scutatus. NCBI lineage: Eukaryota > Metazoa > Chordata > Lepidosauria > Squamata > Elapidae > Notechis > Notechis scutatus. The sequence continues at coordinate 155,694,961 of NC_142012.1, forward strand.
GAGAAGAAATAAAGGGCTTTAACAATGAGTAAGATTGAACCCGAGAGTAAGTCAAACAGTAAGTCCACTACATCGAACATGTAAACAAGCTAAATACACTACTAATATGGGCACATCCTGCCCACATGCTTTTATCTTTCTTGGTGACAATCTACCTCATGTTAACTGGACCCTAAACAAATGTACAACTGAACCCATACATGCAACCTTCTACAATGCTGTAACAAATCTGGGACTGGAACAACTAGTAACCAACAATACTAGGCTTAACAACTGCCTTGATCTCATCTTCTGCAATAGTTTGAATTCAATTTATGGAATACAAATTAAAGAACCCTTTTCCAACAGTGACTACAGCATGATTGACTTTTGTCTCAATATTGGTCCACACAAAAATCAACACAACAATGTGATCCCCAATTATAACTTCAAAAAAGGCAACTATGATCTTATAATCAGCGATCTCTCTTCCCTTGATTGGCAATTTCTATTCACTGGATGCAATACTGTTGAAGACCATTACAACATATTCTTACTAGAAATCAAAAGAGCCATCAAACTATATGTACCAATAACAATTCCCCAAACCAGGAAAACAGATTACCCATAACAATAAGGAAGCTTCATTCCAAAAAGAGATCACTTTGTCGAAAAAACAAATCTGGTCATGTTGCCAACTTCAAAAGCCGATACAAAAATCTATGCCACCAGATAGAAACTGAATGCACTAATTAACACATTAAACAAGAGGAAAAACTTCTACGCACAAATGCCACCCGTGCTTTCTACAATTTTGTAAACAACAAACTAAAAGACTCAAGGTCCATCCCTCCCATGAAAGGACCTAATGGTAAAGACTGCAATGATGACACCATAAAAGCTAACCTCTTTAACACATTCTTTGGCTCAGTATTTGTAAACAGCAATGGATCAAGCCCAGTACTTCCGAGTCGAACCACAGACAACTACAATGATCTAATACATATCGATTTTACAGAAGACATTGTTGAAAAAGCACTGTGCAATCCAAAACCATCTCTATCTATTGGACCGGATGGAATATGTGCCTTCTTCTTTAAAAAGGTATCCACTGCCATAGTCAAACCTCGAAGCATAATCTTTGAAAAATCTTTCAGGACCAGCTCCTTGCCAAAACTATGGTCACAGGCCACGGTCACCCACATCTTCAAAAAGGGAGACCCCAGCCTGGTTGAAAATTACAGACCAATCTCCTTACGCTGCTTCACCTGTAAAGTCATGGAATCAATTATTAACCAATCCATCATCCTCCACTTAGAGACAAACAACCTTCTCTCTAATAAATAATTTGGTTTCAGAAAAAAAACTATCCTGCAATCTGCAACTCTTACACTGCAAAAACATATGGACTACACAACTCGATCAGGGCAAAGCAATAGATGCAATCTACATAGACTTCTGTAAAGCCTTTGATTCAGTGGTACATGACAAACTACTCCTAAAAGTAAAATCTTGTATCTCTGGACACCTAAATAACTGGATAGAAGCATTCCTGTCAAACAGACAACAAATGGTCAAAATTGGGAGTGTCCTATCAAATTCTGTACCTGTCAACAATGGTGTCCCCCAAGGCAGTGTTTTAGGACCAACTCTCTTCATAGTCTACATAAATGACCTCTGTGATCATATTAAAAGCAACTGTGTTCTCTTCGCTGATGATGTAAAGCTATTCAACAACACAGACAATACTACTACCCTCCTAAAAGACCTTGACTATGTATCAGAATGGTCAATCAAATGGCAACATCAAATCTTAACAAATAAATGCTCTGTCTTACATATTGGCAAAAAAAATCAGAAAATAAAATACAAGCTAAATAGTCAAGACCTTCTTGAGGATCCAAACTCTGTCAGGGAGCTTGGAGTACTCATTTCAAATGATCTAAGTGCTAAAGCCCACTGTAACTACATAGCCAAATAGGCATTAAGAGTTGTTAATCTAATCCTATGTAGGTTCTTCTCTGGTAATATCACTAACTAGAGCATACAAAACATTTGGTAGACCTATACTTGAATATAGCTCATCAGTCTGGAATCCATATCATGTATCTGATATTAACACAATTGAAAAAGTCCAGAAATATTTTACAAGAAGATTTCTCTGCTCCTCTACTCATTGCAGAATATCTTAAACCACCAGGCTTGAAACTCTAGACTTACAAAACCTTGATCTATGCCATCTCTGGTCCGATCTAAATATAGTATATAAAATCATACATTGCAATGTCCTACCTGCAAATGAATACTTCAGCTTCAATCATAACAATACAAGAGCACACAATAGATACAAACTCAAGGTTAACTGCACCAAACAAAATTATACAGCTGCCCAATGCATACACCCTAACTCAGGGTGCCATACAACATTTAATTTTCAGAGTCACCGTCTGAGTCCTGGCCCATGAAAATTTGCTGTTATGAATTCTTTCTATGCACCGGCATTCTGACCTTTTCTTTTATCCAGATAAATTACTTATAAGCAAGACCTGATTCAGTCAGAAGAAAATGATGGTATGAGAAATCGCAATGACCTTAGCACAACTCTTCCAGCTAAAATGTTCTTCTGGACCATACCTCATTCAGCTTCAGGAAGATTTGGGATTGTTTAGCTTTCAGAGAAAAAAAGGAAAGTAAGGAGGAAAGAACACATGATAACTGTGTGGAATATTATTTCTGTCAAACAGAAACTGGATAGGTTAAAATTTTAATCAAGCTGGAACATGAAGCTGTCCAATGGAAGCTTGAGGACAGATAAAAGTGAGCTCTGCAACAAGCCAGCTGATATACAAACTCTCTTGTTGCATTATATATTGATAGTGTTTATGTTAGAAAAAGGTGGATGTTGTGTAAAAGCAAATGGACACTGCAACCATGTGAGACAAGTATAACAAAAACATTGCTACCATCATGGATGTGGAATTACCATGTGTAGCCCTGGAACTCAATTTTTCTCTCAGTTAATACAGATAGTTCTAGTCAATTTATGTTGAAATTGCTCTCACAGAGTGATGCAGTCATAAAGTGTAATGTTACATGACCATTTAGTGATAACAGTTCCAGCAATCCTGGTTGCCATTGTTAAGCAAAGACTGAGTAGGTCATTAAGTGAGGACCTTACATGACCATGATTTCCAACTTTCTGCAGTCTTCCCCTATGACTTTGCTTATGGAAAGCTAGTGGAAACGTCAGAAATCACAATTATGTGATTGCAAGGATGTGATGGCCTGAACTCTGAGGACTGCTTACCAAGTCCCTTTTAAAATTACTGGATAATAGAATCATAGGGCTGGTAGGTACCTTGGAGGTCATTGAGTCCAACCCTCTGCCCATGGCAGGAGTCCTCATATCATCCCAGACAAATGGCTGTCCAATCCTTTTTTGAAAACTTACAGTGATGATGTACCCACAACTCTGGAAGGTAATCTGTTCTATTGCTTAATTGTTCTCACTGTTAAGAAGTTTTTCCTTAGTTCCAGGTTGGAAGTTGTCAGAATATTGATGAACTGGCAGAGGCATGGTAACAAGGACAGCCAATGAATAGGCATATCAACTAAGTCAGCAAATGAGGACTGTTTGGAAACTGAAACTGGAAGGAGCCTGGGCGTGGCTCTGAGCTCTGGAGCTGCAAAACTAGTCTGTCTGCTGAACTAACTGTAAAGTGTTCTCTCCTCTGCTGTTGGTATTGTATATTTATTTTCATGTGTTCTATTGTATATAAAGGCAAGTTAATGAATCCTGCTGCATCAGTTATCTGTGTGTGCTTTCTGGATTTGATGTTTTGCAACAAACTCTGACAGAAGTCTCTTTAATGAGACATCTCTTTCACCCATTGTTGAATCATAAATTTAAAAACTTGCTGTACAAATGATCCTGAGGCCCACCTATACTGCACACGCTAAACATTCATCAGCCAAGCCAATAATCCAAGTGAGCTAAAACAACGTTTCTTTAAGATAGTGTCCTGGTGTTATTTTAAATGCAAGCTCAGGCTTGCAATTTTGCTTCAACATCATCTGCCTTTTTCTCTCTCTCCCTTTAGAATGAATGCTTTTGATTTAATAGTTAAATAGCAGCAGCATATCCCATATCCAGCACTATTCTGGGGAAGACGCAAATTAATAAAGAAAGCCGCAACGGAGATGGAGCACTTCCGTTTCCAACAAGTCAGGCTTAGAAATGCTGGAGAAGAATATAAAATAGAGAAATCAAATCCTGCCAGACATTCGGAAGGAAAGTTCTTATGAGATAATGAGCTGCTCTTTAGTGACAAGAATGGTAATACTTCCATTAGCAATTCTGATAAAAGTGACAACATCCAAGACGCTAGTTTTCCTGGCTTTTGCAACCAGACAGAGAAAAAGCAAGATACAGCAATGACCTGTTGGGTTGTCACTAAGGCTTTGATTTGAAGTAGCTGTTGCGCCTCTGGTCAATTTGTGCAGTTAATGAAATCTTTGTTGGGAATGAACCACAAAACCAAAAAGTGGTCAGAGTTCTCATACATAAAATGGAGATCAAGTTTTAATGATTTCATCATAAGATAGTCAGGGAAAGTCAACAGCTTAATGACCATGCAGGCAAAAGCTGTCCAAGTCAACCCCCCACCCCGGGACTCCAGTTTAGAAAGATCTAGAAGAAATGGTTGGTGAAAAATATATGTCAAACTTGCATGAATTTGCTTTCCAAAGAATTGCTGGAGGATCCTACCAAAACATGGAGCAGATGTTGAAAAAGTGGTTAGGGTGACAGGAAAAAAAAAAACCCAAGATGTTACAATTCCCTGAATTAACAACTTTTGATATGGTCTCTGGAGATTCTTAGTCATCCAGGTCATGGTTGTCCCAAAGGTGCTTTTTCAAGAGGCAACTGGACTTTCTGGTTTTTCTTGGAAGACATTTCGCTTCTCATCCAAGAAACTTCTTCTATGGCTTATGCTTTAGAAGAACTAGAGAAAATGATGGAGCAGTGGAAGGATCAACAAGCAGAGATGGTTGTCCAACAATCTAGAAAGTCTGAAAGGAAAAACCGAGAGCATCTCCCCTAAAAGAGATGAACCTGGGGCAGATACATTCATTAAAAACTACAATGCTACAGATAAAGCTAATATATACAATCCCTTAAAATATATGCAGTATGTTTTATATGTATCTCTTCCTTGGACTCTTACTGATAAACGTAAGGTGGTTTCTACTTTATTGTCAATCAGGGAAATTCTGTAGAGAGTTGGATATTATATTCCAGGCCTATTGACTTTTATGAAGTAACATGAAACAAGGGCATAGATTACCCAAAAGATGGGCAAAATCCATTTCTACTCAAGAAGAACAAGATTCTAAACTTCATCTTTTGGAGGCTGTCAAGATAATTCAATAATTCAATATTCAATATTTACATGCATGGTGTGTTGTGAGTTAATTTTATGAGTTTGCTTGCAAGCAAATTTTATGTGACAGACTGAGTAGCCAATGGCAGATAGATAGATCTCTGAATGAATCTGTGATTCTGTGAGCAACTCAATCTGCCTGCTTTGCCTGATTTTGGGTAAAAGTTGCTCTTTTTTATAAAAAAAAAATCAATATTTATATAAATATTTATAATATTTACAGACAAGCCATGCCCAGCAAGTCACATAACCACCAAGCCACACCCACAAATTAGGCCATGTCCACAGAACCAGTTAGTGGTCCCTGGGATCTAAAATTATGAGTTTGGTGGTCCCTGAGGTCCAAAAAGTTGGTGACCCCTGCCCTATAAAACCAGACTACTGCAAAATCATTTTGTGCAGTCAATGAGCTAAAGAAACACCCTGAGGATTACTATGATAGATTTTTGCAGATGTTTACAAAGTATTTGGACACATCAGAGCTGTAGCAAATTGGGCCTGCTATCATCTGCTGACCTGAGCAAACAATTAAAAATCTCCTTAATCAGATGGGAATAGACACCAGTAGCAGAATGATTGGCAGAAGTGGGCTATTTTAGGTGGAAAATTCAGAATTATATTCAAAGGTGAGAACAAAATCATTATCACGCATCATTTCATGCAAAACAAGATTCACAGCATCAAATCCAATGAGACTTATGTTGGGGAAACAAGGGGAGGGACCAATGGCTATAAATCATCCAAAAGCTTTAAACATGTCTTGCGATGCTACTTAGATGCTTTTGGGGGGTTGGTTTCTTGGTTCATTTTCTGCCTTTTTAATAATCATTTTTTTTCACGTCAATCTTCACTCCACTGTAAAGTTTAAGTATGGAAATATGTTCCTCCCCCTTTTCTTTATTTTCCTTCTATTATGACTTATTTTATTCCATTTAAAAATAAAATAAAAGTATTTGATAATCTTGCATATATTTTCCAAACGGACAAAAGTGTTGCTTACCTACAAGGGAGGTTCAACCAGGGGTGGGATACTACAGGTTTGGACCAGTTCGGGTGAACCGGTAGTTCTGGTGAACATTTGGCTTTGCCCACCCACCCCAGCTCTTTCCTGTGCTTTATTTCCTGGTGGAAATTTTTAGCACAGCTGATTTGCGGGGCAGAGCAGTTTGCCGTGCCTCAGCTTTTTTAGTCCCAGGGGCTGCAGTAGAAGGTAAGTAATTGAGTTGAAAATGGCCTTTTTTAAATGTAGAACATGCACACGCTCACCGAACCAGTTGTTACACTGGTTGATTCAACTACTATGGCTAAAGCAGTGTCTCTCAACTGGAGCAACTTTCAAAAGAGAGGCTTCAACTCCCAAAATTCCCCATTCATCATTGAAGTCCACACATCTGGAAGTTGCCACAATTAAGAAACACTGGATTAAAGACTTACTGAATCATCAGGTCCTCCATTTTTGGTGTACCTTATATCTTACCCTATGAGAGAAGGATTCATTTTGTGAAAGCCACAAAAAGAAAAAAAACCATGTCCCTCACTCTTATGAATATTAGATCCCTGCTCTCATTGCCAATGAGATCCTAAGAGTTGTCCCACGTGCATCTCTGTGGGTTTATTTAGGTTCAGGTTTTTGCTTTATGGAGGAAGTTCTCAGGAACTATTTGTAGGGTCTATTTTCTGTATTATAAGCTCAGAGTAGAAAGATTCCTGCTGCATGCACAGATTTCTTGCTCTGCTTCTATCTCATTGTAGCCATTCTTGTTTATTTATTTATTAGAATTTGTCAAACAAAAATGAGAACAAGAATAAAAAAGAAAATACAATGACACGGGTGATAGGCACATTAGTGCACTTATACATGCCCCCTCTACTGACCACTTAAGTATGAAGTAAGGTCCACAGAAGTCAATTTGTGACTGAAACTGTGAAATTTTGTAGCTGAGACAATTGGATTAGGTAGAGCATTCCAGACTTTGACAACTTTATTACAAAAATCATATTTTTTACAGTCAAATTTAGAAAGATTTACATTGAATTTAAAGTGGTTGTTCGCGTGCGTATTATTGCGATTAAAACAGAAAAAGTCATTTACAGGTAAAGCATTACTATGTATAATTTTGTATGCAATACCTAGGTCTGACCGCAAGCAACACAGTTCTAAGTTATCCAAACTGAGAATTTTGAGGCTAGTAGAGTAGGGAATTCTATTGTGTACAGAAGAGTGCAAAACTTTTCTCGTGAAATATTTCTGAACCCTCTCAATTGTACTGATGTCAGATATATGTGGGGATTCCAAACAGTTGAACAATACTCTAAGATTGGTCTAGTATAAGTTTTATAAGCTCTATTTAGCAATACAATGTTTTTTTAAAAAAAGCTTCGCAAAATTACATCTACAACTCTTAATGCCTTTTTAGCAACACTGTTACAGTGAACTTTGGGGCATTCTAGTTTGTTGGAGGCTATCACTGCATTGCATTGAGAATGACCTTGAGAGACAGGGAGAAGAGCCAAAACCAAAAGAATGGTCAGATAAACAGATTAGCTCAATGTAGGTGTGGCAGCATCTCCAAATGGACCCTCCCTAGCCTATTGAGCTGTAAAGGCAACATAGGAGAGATGTACTCACAGAGCTGTAAAATTGATGTTAGCTATTTCAAATAGTCGTGTCAGGAAGCATGCCCAGATGGCATATCCTACTTTAACCTAAGATTACACTGACAGAATTTTACAAGGACCTTTTGCTGTATCAATATATATCTGGTAGTTGATTGCAGAAATTATCCTTTGAAAGATATGAAACATATATATTATATAGCCTCCTTATGTCTTCCTGTATTTGAATAGGGAGCCGGCACAAAGACCATTGTTCATCCTTACTTTTTATGTTTCATTTTTTGGGGATATTCTTCTGAGACAATGAATATGAAAGTTTCCATAGGACTAACTGAGTTACTTTTGTTATGAGCTATCACAGTCCAAATCATGAAAGCCACCAAGAGATTAAAATGCAATATAAAAGTTTTGCGTTTCACGATTCTGCCTATCTTCCACCTCTAATTTAATAAAAGAGCTTCTAAAAAGACTGTTTTATGTGAATAATTTGTTCTGTCACCATGAATTTGCAACGTTTCCATTCTTAGAATCCTATGGTATATTATTTACATTGATTTATGACATTTCATTTTACTTTAACATTGTGAGGAACATAGAGGACAGAACCATTGTTTGAAATTCTTAAATTCTGTTGAGATTCTACTACCTAAGATGAGAACAGAAAAGTTCATATTTTTAAAATCCAGCTCATTATGTCCAAATGAAGGGAAAACAGTATACAAATCCAGAGACAAGACTTTTTTTTCCTCATGTGAAGACAACAAGAAGGCTCTGCATTTATAAAGTTGTGTCCACCCCTATAAAAGTAGCAAAAGAAGTTGGAATTCATGAAGTGTATGCACAACTATAAGGGTTCCCAGAATTGTCTACATCTTCACATTCTACCCCCCTATAGCTTCCAGATACTCTGCAAGATAGCCCATGTAGAGTGCATTGCAGTAGTTCACTCAAGAAGAGAAGAGAAGAGAAGAGAAGAGAAGAGAAGAGAAGAGAAGAGAAGAGAAGAGAAGAGAAGAGAAGAGAAGAGAAGAGAAGAGAAGTTGGAAGAGACCTTGGAGGTCTTCAAGTCCAACTCCCTGTTCAGGTAAATGGTATAAGAAAGCCTATATCATTTCAGACAAATTGTTGTCCAATTTCTTCTTAAAAACTCAGAGCATTCACAACTTCTGGAGGCAAGTTGTTCCTCAGATTAATTGCTCTGTTTGGAAATCTCTTCTTAGTTCTAGATTGCTTCTCTCCTTGATTAGTTTCCATCCATTCCTTCTTGTCCTCAGGTGCTTTGGAGAATAGCTTGACTGCCTCTTCTTTCTGGCAACCTGGGAGATATCAGAACACTGCTATCATGTGACCCTTAGTCCTTCTTTTCATTAAACTAGACATACCCAATGCCAGCAACTGTTCTTTATATGTTTTAGCCTCCAGTCCCATCATTATCTTTGTTGCTCTTCTCTGCATTCTTCCTAGAGTCTCAACATCTTTTTTTACATCGCGGCAACCAAAACTGGATGCAGTATTCCAAGTGTAGCCTTACCAAGGCAATGTAAAGTGGTACTGACACTCCATGTGATCTTGATTCTATCCCTCTGTCAATGCAGCCTAGAATTGTGTTGGCTTTTTTGGCAGCAATTTGTTGCAAAACTACTAATTTTTGAACAACTTGGCGACCAAAGCAAATTGATGCATACACACGTGCCCCCCACCCCTTAAAAAAAACTAGGAGACAATCACTTATCTTTGTTAATTCTTACCATTTCTTGAGTCTTCCTGCAGACATTCTTCACTCCTAGCACTGTCTCCAAATGCTGTATTAATCACTGCATGGAAACAGCCTCTATATCATCAACTGTCACAACCTAGCCTCCAGTCTGAGTTATAAACAAATTGACCACAAGTAGCTTTGTTGGTGTAAGGAGTTCTAATTTCTGCTGACATTTATGTACTATCCTGATAGACAGAGATGTTGCTTCATTAATTTATAGTGTATGATAGCATAAAATGCACATACTAACAATAAATCGTGGGCTTTAAAGGCTGGAATTATGTATATTGTGATGTTAATCAAATGTAGAATTTTATTTTTGGTAAGAATGAAAAGGTTTTGCCAGAATATGGTGCTCTCAATCATTTGTACTTTGCATGGTTGGTACTAATAAAGGTCTAAGAACTAAGAACTTTCACAACTAAGAATTTCCAGTTGTAGAATTTTAAAGTTCCCACGGCCTGGGCATGCATAATAGAACAAAATGGACTATGCACAGAAATACTGAAAAAAGTGACTTACTATCATTGTACTTACAAGTATGGCAGCATCTGTATACATGATCAAAATTCTGGCATCTGACAACCGCCATGTATTTATGATGACCGCAGTATCTGTACATGTGCTGTACAGATTATGAGCTGGGATAGCCATAACAAGTCAGCCAATGGGAACCGTTTGGTAACTTAGAAAACACAGGCACAGACACAGGCAGAGACACAGAGACACAGAGACACAGACACAGACACAGACACACACACACACACACAAATCTCTGGATTTGTGTGTATATATATATATATATTCTTAAGTTTTCGCGGGTATCTATATGTATGGTATTCAACTTTTGATTGTAATTCAAGGACTACTTGTAAGTATTTGCTTAAAAAAGATTTCACTGAATTTCAGTTGCGATACTGAACCAAACAATAAGTTTCATGAATGGGAACAATGTCTATGTTATTTTACATACTTCATTCAAATGTGATCTATGATTTTATTATCATAGTACTTTGAGGCTAAAGGTGACACTGATGGAAGAATGTTCAAAATCTTGGTACTTCTGCTCAATAATTATCACAGCATATTTGTCTACCTTCTGTTCTTTTCCAGCTTAGTCCTAATGAATTTGTCTTCCTCCTTTCTCATCCATTAGTCAGTCTTCCCTGTTTTCCTGTCTTTTCCCCCATGTGCATATTTCATTTTCTACTTTCAAAACTACTTAGACATCTCTTTATTATCTTCATCATCTTTATTACATCCATTCCTTCCACCAAAAAAGAAAAAGAAAGTGACTGCATGGAACTGTCAAGGAAACAAGTATGACTTTTGAGTTTTCCTGATAAATACTTGAGCCTCCTTCACATATTTTGAGAGGAGTGCTGGAAGAAAATTTGAGGATGGTCTAATGAAGAGGGGCACTTTACATGAGTGTAGAGATTAAACAGGCAGTTGGATCCTAGGTGCATCAAGTGATTTCTTGAAAATGTGAATGAGCTATACTTCGTCAAAATCCTGAGGGCATAGTTAAGACCGTACACGTCTTTAATATTATATAGTACTACTTCTTGGCAAGATAGAACAATATGGAAAAGACTGGACCACTATCAGATAGATTTGCAGTTGGCTGACACTCAGTGGGTAGTCCTCCATGGAACTACATCTACATGGAGGGAAGCATGCAGTGGGATACCCCAAAGTTCTGTCACTGGAGCCTACCATGAAGAGCCATTTGTTTGAATTTGCCTGGACAGCCATTTGTCCAAAATGGTATACAGCAGGGGTGTCAAATTCGTATCATCACAGTGTCATCATGTGATGTATCGTGACTTTTTCCCCCTTTGCATGGGCATGGCCAGAGTGTGATGCGTCTGGTCTGCGGGCTGTGAGTTTGACACTCTTGGTATAGAGCAGTGTTGGTGAACCTTTTCAGCACTGAATGCCGAAACAGGACTGTGCACGCATGGGGGAGTACTAAAACCGGAAGAGCAGCTTCCTGGTGCGCATGTGCAGGAGTGCCAGAAACCGGAAGAGCAGCTCCCTGGCACACATGCCGCCTGGTGTTCTGGTTTCTGGCATGCATGCGCACCTTGGAGCTTCTCTTCTGGGTTCCGATGCTCCCCCACGTGTGAAGACCATCTGACCAGCACGCATGTGCATGCAGGAACCCAGAAGAGCAACGGGCGATGGCTGGTGTGCCCGGAGAGATGGCTCTGCATGTTACTTCCGGCATGCATGACATAGGTTTGCCATCACCGGTGTAGAGTCTCCTGCTTGAGTAGGAGGATGGACTAAAAGACCTCCAATGTTCCTTCCTTCCAACATTATTCTATATTTTATAGTCTATGTTCTATTTTTGAGAATCTCATGATGAACACCTAAGGATTGTACATACACACGCCTAGAAAAAATAATTTAAAACCAAAAAGAAGAAATAGAAGGAATAACAAAAAGGGTGACAGTGCTGAATCTAAAATTTCATTAATAGGGCCACTGATACTTTGGAAAGAGAAAGTATTGCTAAGAAGATTATTTATTTTTATCCCACCTTTATTATTTTATAAGTAAATCAAGGCAGCAAACATACCGAATATTCCTTCTTTCTCCTATTTTTCCCATAACCAATAATCTTCTGGTGTGATGACCCAAGGTCACCCACTGACTTTTGTGCCTAAGGCAGGAAGTTAGCAACAAATTCAGTGAATTTTCCTATAACTCCATAGACAAAGTTAAGCGACCCTAGATCTGTATAGAACTTGTATAGCTTCATCCGCTATGGTATTATGATCAGGGATGACAATATCCAACCATCCAGAGAGTTTGAATATTCCTAATTCAACCTGTAGGAGTAGCAAGAGTACTTAGTTCAAGGAGGTTCTGCCTTTTGTTTGCTTTAAAAAAATCTGTTGACAGTTTCTGAGTCAGCATTTTATTATTCTCTGTACAGTATTTAATTTCTTGAGACATTAATCTAGAAATTTGCAAGTCCAGCAGACTTCTATAGAAACTTCAGCACTCATGCCCAGGCCATAATTGGTCTTTCAGCTCTCTTCTCCTACTGATCCTTTTATTTTAAACTTCCTAACATTTTAAACTAGCCATAGATCTGAAACTTATTTAACAGATGATGATGAATTCATTGGAATGGAACAACTCATCCTAAATGCAGGAGAATCAGCAGAAAAGTCATTTCACTGCTACCAATATCCCAAATCTTCCTCAGTGGATATGATTACAGGATTGCTTTTTCCTTCTACAAATATGCCCTAAGAAGGATTCTCATTAGTAATATAAGCATAATATTCAGTTTGATTGCCCTCTGATGCCATTGAGACTTACACTCTGTGCACCTAGGACAAGAGATCAATTATAATATTGAAGCTTACCTTGAAACTTACTTCTCAGTAGGCAGGCTCTCTTGAAGTTTCAAATCAAACTATGATTTTCATCTTACGTTACCATCCTCCTTAGTATGTTATTGCATTATTAATGTTTGTTCTTACAGAGCAGTTAGCCTATTACTTTCCTATTTGAACATATCATCAATGAGGCACATTTACATTGGGAAGTTTCTGTTGTACAGTAGAACTGTGTTTTAAGTAGGAGAGTCTAAATTTTCTCAGCCTCTAGATTAAATTCAAAATCCTGAACCTATGATGATCAGTGAGAGAACTCCCATTAAAAATATGACTATTAATAACCAGAAAATCATTTCAACTTGAGAAAGGATAGTTTTCAGAAGTTACTGAGACACTATGAGGCAACTGTCAAGAGAAATGTTAAAGAACCAAAAATTATATTAAGGAATTAAAATCCATGCTTGATTTTTGGATTTCACTATTAATGAATAGGATGTCAACTCATTTTTTTTTTTTTTTTGTTATTAGACTAGCAAAATGTTTGCTTAAATCACAGCACTTCACTCCTTTTAGTGTTAGGATATAGTTTCTAGTTGTACAGTCTATGAACAAAACCTGGGAGCATCACTGTAACAAAATGCAGCTGCCAGAAATCCAAAGGCTGGCTTGGAGAAATAGTTTCTATAATAACAAGGCTAATTTACATGGCAAACAGTTTTATTTTCTATTTTTCATCCATGATTTCTCATCTCTCAACCTTACTGCTATGTGCAGAATAAACAGTCAGTGGTGAATCTGGATTTCCCGCCTTCCCCCCACCCCCACTGAAATCAACTTTATTTAAGGGCATTAAAGATCAGAGTGTTAATATTTTTGTGGGTATTTATCCCTCTGCTGATGCTCATATATGGTATATACTTGGAAACAAGATGAAAGTAACTCAATTTAGGTATGTTGCAAGACATGGAAACACCTAATTTAAAAGGCTGTTGAGAGTTCTAATAATTTGATCTGATTTGGTTTGATAATTCAGCTGAGGAGATTCCTTAGCCTTCAAAAATGAATTTGGGATCAAAATGAGGAAAATATTCTTTAATTTTTCATTGTCTCTTTTAAAAACTATATTCTTTTACTTTAATTTTAATAGACCACTGGGAGCTGAACATCATATAAACATAGGGAATGAGTGAATGAATAAATAATTTGGTTTGCTTTTATTGATTTCATTGGAGACTCATCTTCTAGTGCCTTGCAATTTCATTATTTTTCATCTAGATAACATTACATTTTACCAACATTCAGCTATTTTCTCAAATGTCAGGCTGATAAAGGTGGAAGAGATGAAGCTGAAATGCAAAAATAAGATCACAAACATTTCTTCCTACTGTTGATTTTAGATTGCAATCTATGAAAGGAATATAGGTCCACTCTTCCTCCTTTTTTTCTTTTTCGGATTCATGCATGTATGTTCAAAAATTTTATTAGATTATCAAAATATAAATACAAAAGAAAATAATGAAGAAATGAGGGAGGAAAGTGGGAAGAGAAAAGTGTAGAGAAAGAGGGAAAAATAAAGAAAAAAAGCACTGACTTCCAACTCCTTTTGGTGCAATAGAATAAGAAAATAGTATCAAACCTCAATTTTTTATGTTTATATAATAATATAAACTAGCCATTTCTATAACAACAAACCTATTTAATCAGCAAAACCCCAAATCAAAGTTTCATTTTTTTCCACCTCAGGCAAAAAGTCCAGAAGTAGTTTCCAAGTAAAACAAAATGAATTATGTTCTTTTCTTTAACCAGAGCAGTCAATTTGGCCATCTCTGCTAACTCTATCAACTTTTGCAGCTATTTACCTAGTGTGGGAATCAAATTGTCTATGCATGTAAAATATTATTGATGTTTGAAATTGCTCACTGATGGTAGAGGATCTCTTCTAAGATTCTCAAGCAGTGGCCACTAAAAATGCTGGTGAGACTAGATATATCTTGGCTGCTGTTACTACGAAAATTTAGTAAATAAAATGATAAAAGAAGTATAAATAAAATGTCCTTGGCATGCAGACATTTTCTGATGTGATTAATGCAAAGATTTAGCATGGACCAACTGCCCTCTGACAAATATAGAGAACTGGATTTTGAAGAGATACCTGGCCATATTTCAAAATTACACCCAAGATTCATTCTTCATTGCTAAATAACCTTTTACTTGAGATGGGAATTTTGGAAGTTATCACACACTGCAGGTTCCCAACTTCTGTGTCTGTATATTTTGATGACCCCTAGAACATCTACCATACAATCACATTGCCAATACCTGGTTGGAAGCCAGCAATTTAGATCACTGCATAAGACGCTGAGCTTGTCGATTAGAAAGATTGGCAGTTCGGAAGTTCGAATCCCTAACACCGCATAATGGAGTAAGATCCTGTTACTTGTCCCAGCTTCTGCCAACCTAGCAGTTTGAAAGCATGTAAAAATGCAAGTGGAAAAATAAGGACCATTTTGGTGGGAAGGTAACAGCGTTCCTTATGCCTTCAGTGTTTAATCATGCCAGCCACATGACCACGGAGACGGCTTCAGACAGCCCTGGCTCTTTGGCTTTGTAATGGAGATGAGCACTGCCCCCTAGAGCCAGAAATGACTAGCATGTATGTGCGAGGGGAACCTTTACCTTTACCTAGAACATCTACCATACAATCACATTGCCAATACCTGTTTGGAAGCCACCGAATCAGTGCATTTTCCCTAAACAATTAAACATGCATTAAACCTCTGTTAGATTTAAAGAGGTACATTATTCCTTCAAACCAAGTAAAATCTTATCTGAAGTGGTTTGCTACTACCTTCTGGATTTTCTGACTTCTTTCTATAGTCTGCAACCTTGGGTTTTTTTGGTGTCCTGTGTAAAGGAGCACAAATTACCAAATTATATTCAAAGTCCAGAAGAGGATAAATAAAATGATGTTTCGATGAGTGATTATAAAATACTGCTGTGTTTGGAACTAGATCTTTAACAAAAACGTTTCCAAGAAACAAGAGGGAGAAAAAGAATGTTTATGAAAACAAGCAGAACATCTCTTCCAATTATTTGACAAACCATGGAAAGTTCAAAGCACTAGATAATTTCATACAGGACCTGGAGTTGAAAGGTAAAAAGAGACTGTCTTCAGAAGCTACCCTTCCTATTTGGTATGGGGCTTTTAGTGCTGAGAAAATGTTATTGCTAGAAGGTGAGTATTTTATTGCCCAGATGCAAGGAAGGAAGGAAGGAAGGAAGGAAGGAAGGAAGGAAGGAAGGAAGGAAGGAAGGAAGAAGAAAGATAGATTTGACAAGCATGTTTTAGAGAACATCAAATACTAAAGAAGCAGGTATCTTCCAAAATATATTTGTATATTTTAGATAGACCTAAGAAATGCCATCTTTACAACAAAATTATACAAGGACTAAGACTGATCTGAAAATTAAGCTTGAAATCTCAAGCAAGTAGGAACTTGTGAGAGAACAGTTGTTGTCCTGTCCCTTTAAGGCCTCTCCCTAGCCAGTACAGCATTGTTGGCTATAAAAGCTGAACAGTGAGTACTAGATTTTGTGTGTGTGTGTGTGTGTGTGTGTGTGTGTGTGTGTGTGTGTGTGTGTGTGTTATATGTGTGTGTTGATTAGGGATCTGTGTGATTGTGTTGGCTCTCTTGGGTTTTGAATATATGTGAAAGAACCTGTGACAAAATTATGGCAACTAGATTGTATTTGTAGAAAGCTAAATGACAATTGCTTAAAATTTTATTTAGTATTAATATACTTAAGGCTAATATGAAATGAGAATAATTTCTTATGCTGTTTACATGCACAAAACATGTATAAGAATTGTGTTTTAGTTTCTTCTAATCAATGATATTTGGCATATTCCCATTTTTTGGTGAAATATAATTTTATTGTTCAGGCTTGATTCATTACTTAGCACTTGGATTTTAATCTCCTGCATTGCTTATTTTCCCCTTTCATTTTACTGCTTTAATATTATATTGAAATGTGTTTTCTCTGCTTCTTTGGTGTTATTGAATTCATTAAACTCCACTGGACAAGGACCTGAAAATTCTGTAAAATAAATATTTCTACCAGAGCCCAGTTTATTGTTCCAGAACACAGAAATTCTGGGAATACATTTGACCAGAAAAAATATATATATAAACCTGCTTTCTTATCTTCTCAAATGAGATAATTGGCTTTTTATAGATGTGGCTTTTTTATACAGGCAAGATCTTTTTCCCTGTGCAATCTGGATACATTTTTTTTAACCAATTTTCACAATTAGATTGATGTCATGCCCCAAACCAAGAATAACAGGTGGAAATTCTTCCAAGCTGGGTTCCTTATTATATCACACCTATATATATGAATTTCTTGCCTGACTGAAGAGTCTTCTACCTGCATTTACAATATACTCTGTGAACTATTAGGAAGGGGCTCTCTTCACCCTCTTTCTCTCACACATAATATCTGGGCTGAGTTGCCTCTTACTTACTCTTAAAACACCCCCTCCCTCCTGGGGATACACCTTCTCACTACATTCCATCAGAATCATTCTTTCTATGGAGAGTTTTCAGCTTTATTCACTTTTGTGTGGCTGAAAGAACACTTTTTAAAAAATTTAATTTGATTTGTCAATCTCTTATAAGATAATAGGTATAAGAATAAACATAGTTATGAATAAATGAAAGGGTTACATATAAGAAAAATAAAAGAAACAATAGGACAGGGATGATAGTAGGCACGTTGGTGCGCTTATGCACGCCCCCTACAGACCTCTTAGGAAAGGGGTGAGGTCAATAGTAGACAGACTAAGGTTAACGTTTTGGGGGTTTGGGGAAGAAACCACATAGTCAGCACCCCAATATGTACAGAAATACCACAAATTTAATGAAAACAAGGACCCTAATGATTTCCCTTTTCCAAAAATAAGAGCCCATTTGGTACTGGTCAATTTCAGTGTTATAGAAATCTGAAGTATTTGTATTAGGTATAATATCAGGTAAACTTGATAAGAAAACTATGTATTCAATATTGCACATCTTTATAGCAGCGAGGATTGTATTTGCACAATGCTGGAAAAATGAAGAAACACCACAAAATGAAGAAATAATTAAGAAGATACTAGAGTGTGCAGAAATGGCCCTTTCCTGGACCAACGATCCCTACTCACAGTCACTCATGCCCTAGTCACTTCCTGTCTTAATTATTGCAACGTGCTCGACATGGGGCTGCCCTTGAAGAGCATTTGGAAGCTCCAGTTGGTAGCAAAATGCAGTGACCCGCATGGTTTTGTGCAGACCCCGGTGTGCACATGTTTCACCTCTCCTGTGGGAGCTGCATTGGTTGCCGATTTGCTTCCGGGTGCAATTCAAGGTGCTGGTTGTCACCTTTAAAGCCCTTCATGGCTCAGGACCAGGTTATCTGAGGGACCAGGTTATCTTGCCAGTAACATCTACTTGACCCATCAGAGTGGTGAGGCAGGGAATGTTGCGATTCCCATCCCTGAGGGAGATACACCTGGTGGGACCCAGAAAAAGGGCCTTCTCTGTGGTGGCTCCCTCTCTCTGGAACATCATTGCCCCAGGGATTAGAATGGCCCCCTCTCTTCCGGAAGGCACTGAAGACTTGGTTCTGCCAGCAGGCCTGGGGAACCCAGAGCGGGATGGAGCCCATCAAATGGCTTGTGTGGTCTGCTGTCATCAGCGCAGGGTGGATGGAAGTTGGAGGGTGATTTTTTTTCCAGATTTTGTTCTATTGTACTTTATTAATTTATTTGATTCTTTTCGTTAGTTTTTATTGTTCTTTTAAAAAAATATGGTTTTACATTCTGTAAACTGCCTCAAGTCACCATGGGTGAATTGGTGGCAATATAAATTCAATAAATAAATAAAATGGACAGACTGACATTAAAAATGAAACAGAAAGAAGATACAGAATATTATTAAACATGGAATCTGTGGTTGGAAAAAAGGGGTGGAGATTAAGAATGTAATATGTATTTTTAAATACCCAGACAACACAATGTTTATTAAGCACTAAGAAATGTAGTTAATAAAAAGTTAATTAAAAAATAAGAAGAGAAATCTGAAGGTATAAAAGAAATTCAAAATAGCTCTGGGAAAGCAATTACTACACTCCTGTACGGGGAAAGCCCATCTCACAATAGGTTATTGCAAATTCTAATTGTTTCTACCTATTTTTAAAATAAATTTGTCATAAGAATGTTTTTATGTTGTGTCTTTATTTTCTTACCCAATAATCAAGGTCTTCTGGTCAGTGTATAAATAAATCACAATGTGGAACACAGTCAAGGGTTTTTAACAAGAACCTTCCACAAAAGGGACACAATCTAAAACAAACTACACCTCTTGTGCCCCAGAGATTCACTTCATGAGGTGATCATCATGAAGAGTCATTATTTTAGTTATGGCGATCATTTAGAGCATTCTTTCTACCCTGTGATCAAGAAAGTGGTTTTGCAAGAACAACATGAGAAAAGATCTATCTGATTATATTTAATTATTTATGGAATGGGAATATTTGCTCTTTGCTTACAGATCATTTACATTGATTTCCCTCCCTCAGCATTATAGATGTTCAATCTTGATATAATAAACAGAATTGTTCCTTCATCTTTCATGAAGAACTACAAACTTACATAGGAATTCTTTCTGTGCAGGGTTTTATTGTACGAGTACTATATCATTTAAATATTATCTCATCAAGACTGCTTTATTGCATTTTCCTTAGGTAAATCTAAAAAGAATGAAAAGTCATAAGACATAAAATATGGAAAGAAAAGACAAAGGAGCAGGGAACTCTGGGATCCAAAGAAAAATTCCAGAAAGGAAAAAATAAATGAAACCAAATCTCTTATCAAGATTCAGAATAACAGAATAGAATAACAGAATTAGAAGGGATTTTGGAGGTCTTCTAGTCCAACCCCTGCTCAAACAGGAAACCCTATGCCATTTCAGACAAGTGGTTGTCCAATTTCTTCTTAAAAATTTCCAGTGTTGGAGCACCCACTTCTGGAGGCAAGTTGTTCCACTGATTCATTGTTCTAACATTCAGCAGCTGTCAGAATCCTCAATCTAGCTTTGAAATGTGAACTATTAAAAATGGCAACTCTCTTTATTCAAAATTCTATTTATTTTTTATATTCAAGAAATTTTAACAGAAAGTAAGAGGTTTATTTCCCCTATCCTAATGCATATTGATTCTGTGCATGCTTTCTTTATTCTAGTATTGCAAATGGCTGACATGATCCACTCTATTTCCCTATTTTGGTGTCAGTTCTTCTGGGATTCTTGTTAGAAAGATACTGTCCTGCATATGAAATATAAGCAAGTTAATAAAGTAAGCTACATAAGGAGACAGAATAAATAGAGAACACATTTTTTTTTCATGAAGTGGTCCCTTACGTTCCATCTTGCTCAAGCACGTTTTTCCCCCCACTCCATTTTTATGAAAATATAAAGCCACTACTCTGATACATAATGTATAACCTGCTTAAGAGTATGCAGTATTATTCCCCTCTGACAAAATAGCCAATATTTGCTAGTCCTGTTATCTCAAAACCAAATTTTAATTCCCTATTCGGTATGTCTTAAAGAACCACTTCATCTTTGAAAAAGCATCTTTGTTTTCATTCACATTTTCCCACATTTTGTTTTCAAAGCAACCTTCCAGGTCAGAAACAAAAGAACAAGGCAAAAAAAAAAATACATATTCTAATATATATTGGGTTCACAATAGATAAACCTTCTCATATATTTGCGTCTGTTCAATCTCGACATTGCATTTGGATTCAGAAAACTTTAGTATAAATTAAAGACTATAAGAAAAAAAAATTGGCTTGGTCTTACCTTTCCAGATCAAAAGTTTAGAAACACATTTAAGGTAAAGGTAAAGGTTCCCCTCACACATATGTGCTAGTTGTTTCTGGATCTAGGGAGCAGTGCTTATCTCCGTTACGAAGTCGAAGAGCCAGTGCTGTCTGAAGACGTCTCCGTGGTCATGTGGCTGGCATGACTAAATGCCAAAGGTGCACGGAACACTGTTAACTTCCCAACAAATTGATCCCCATTTTTCTACTTGCATTTTTATATGCTTTGAACTTCTAGGTTGGCAGAAGCTGTGACAAGTAACGGGAGCTCACTTTGTTACACAGTGCTAGGGATTCGAACTGCCAAACTGCCGACCTTTCTGATCGATGAGCTCAGAGTCTTAGCCACTGAGCCACCACATCCCACTTCCTTAATTTCTGTTAATTAAGTGCGTCTTGTAACCCTCATCTGACATGACCCACACTTGACCCATCACAAGACCCATCACTAGACCCATCACAAGACCCTCACCTGACATGACCATCCCATTCACAAGACCTATTTACTACACAATGCCCTTATAAGCAGAATAACTCCAATGCTAACATTCCCTAAATTCTGCTGAAGATGTTACCTAGCCTGGTAAGGAAATGTTCAGAAAACAACCCACAAGTTCGGATATCTACTATTTTGTAATAGTAGATATCAATAATGGATAATAATGGATCTATTAAAAGCTATAAAGATCCAAGACTGGATAGAACCAATGGAGGAGCTGGCAATTGGGTTGATAAAAGCTGGGAAGTATGAAAATCACTGAATATACAGCATACCGGTACAACAAGATCCAGATAGACTCTGAATGAATGGGGCTATTTGGTGGCTTCAGTTCTGTCAGAGTATATTCATTAACTGGAATAGAGCATGGTAACAAAGTCAGCCAATGAATAGATATAGAAACTAAGTCAGCCAATGAGGACTGTTTGGAAACTGAAATTAGAAGTTGCCTAGGCATGGCTCTATATTAAGCTTTGCAGGTCTTGAAGCTATGTTAAACTCTGAGTCTGTCTATTGAAAATGAAACTGCTTATCTCCTCTGCTGTGAGATTTGCGTGCTGAAAACTAAACCTCTGCTCTGAATCTGTAACATGTGTGCTTCTGTTTGAGTTTGCTCCATATTGGAGAAATCTACAACTGGTATTGTAAAATTTACTTTATATGTTTATAAAGAAGTTAAATGAAGCCTCAGCCATCTGTGTTTACTTTTATGGCACTGAATTTATGCTGCAATACTCTGAACAAGTTCTTTGTGATTATGGTGACATGAAAGCAGCAGCAGCAACAACAACAACAACAACACACACACACACGGATACCTGTTCTTTGTGTCCCAATCATTGTGCACTTGAAGAATTAATGGCAACACGCAGAATACAATTAATGTTGCTAATTTCTGGGCAAGATCTGTTTAATTTGTATACATTTTAGTCTTGTAATTTATATTTTAAATTTTATGTGACCTAGTATCCCTTATTTTAAATGTGACACTTCTGACACGAATAAACAAACCTTTTATAATTGCCTCTTTTATAATCAAAATGGTTTTCCAGCCAGAATTAGCCTCTGTGTTTATCTGAGTTTGTCACTGTATGCAAGATATAACTGCAGCTCTTTAAATAGGCAGATATACACAACTATTCCCCAGACAGCGTAATGAAAAATCATGTTTGGTTTGTAGAAAAAAGTGTTATGTTTGTGGCCTGCATGCTCTAAAGCCCCATTTTACTTTAAACTCTATGGTGCTGCACAGCCCTTTTAAATGAGTGTAAAGATGCTACACTCCATCCAGGATAATGTCTCCGAAGCCATGTTCTCTTCTGAAGGAATTCTAAAGCAAAACGCTCTTTCATCATATCAGATGAGAATTGGAAGAAGAACGGCAGGAGAATTTCACTGCGCTGTACTTTCCTTTCTGAAAGGGAACTGAACAAATTATGCTGCAAGTTCTTGCATGCCTCCATCTTCGGCTGTGAAAGAACTTAAACTGTCTGCATGTTGTTGAACAACACACAAAGGATCAAAAACGGGTGTTAGTCAAATAATAATAGCAACACTGACAACATGTCTGTGCATCAAAAGGTCACAGCAAGAAGACACCCTTTGGTGTTTGTTTCTCATCAACACTGGTAAGCTGTGAGCTTACATAACATTTGGTGCAATGCAGTTTCTTCGGCATTCACCTTTCGAAGCCTTCATCTGAAAAGGATTTAATCTGTGCAATGTATGAACAAACGAAAGCATGGCAGATTTATTCATTTAAGAGAATTATTCATTTAATTTTTTTTGCCACTTAGCATTTAGGCTCATTTGCTATTCATTTATTCTTCCCACTGACATTCATCTATGCATTTATCAAATATTCATTTAAAATAGGGTTCATTCTAACTACAACAATTATTTTGTATATGGGAAAGAACTTGGGATACGGACCCAGAGATTCTGCCCAAGGAACAGTCAGATAAGAGAGAGTGTAGCCAATGGGTGTATAGTGGGTGCGGCAAAAGACTCAGAAGGGACCTGGCTAGATTCTCAAGCTGTAAAAGAGATGGCGGATAGACTTGTACTTTCAGACTTGCATTAACTTGTTCTGTTAATGTAGGTTTACAATAAAGTAGAATAAGTCCCTTTGTTCATGTCTCCTATCTGGTCTATGTAGTAAGGCTGATGCATGTAGCCTAAACTTTCAAGAAGAGATTGGACTGCCATTTGTCAGAAATGGTGTAGGGTCTCCTGCTTGGGCAGGGCAGTTGGACTAGATGACCTACAAGGTCCCTTCCAACTCTGTTAATCTATAATCTGCTATATTTTCTTTTTACCACAAAGGGAGTACAAGTTGGTTTTTCTTAGGCAGGAAGAGAGATCTTGGGCCAGGCACTCTCTCATAGGAAGAAGGCAGTAATGAGTAGTAACTTTTGAAAACTTGCCAACATGAAAAACATGAAACTTTTGAAAACTTCCCAAGAAAGCAGTATTCCAGTATTTGAGGGGCTGCCACAAAGAAGAGGGGGGTCAACTTATTTTCCAAAGCACCAGAAGGCAAGACAAGAAACTAATCAAGGATAAAAGCAATCTAGAATTAAGGAGAAATTCCTGATAGTAAGAACAATTAACCAGTGGAAGGTGTAGGTATCAATGGATAACAATGGATATTTTTAAGAAGAGACTGGACAGTCACTTGCCTGAAAGGGTATAGGGTCTCTGGCTTGAGCAGGGGGCTGAACTAGAAGACCTCCAAGATCCCTTTCAGCTCTGTTCTGATTGATTGATTGATTGACTGACTGACTGACTGACTGATTGATTGAAAACCGCAAGGATTGAAATGAATTCTGACTTTTAAACTTTCAATTTATTTTGAATTATGAACATTTACAATTTTCCTTTCTTCTATTCATTCCAGGTTCCTAATGCAGGCTCTATTAAATGTCAATTATATTTTTAACAATCCTTACTGTGGTATGTAAAAGCTCCTAGAATAACTTATTTTATTTACATTTCTAGCTAAGAGGCTGGCAAACGTCTTAATGAAAATGCTACTTTTCAAGACATCTGATTACCCTTTTAAAAGACACAGGGATATGCAGTTTTGGCAACTGAAGCAGTCAATTCTTTTTCTGGCACCTTTCCTGTTATAGAAAAAGTTATAACTGTTCCCTTTTTGCTATCCACAGATGAGAATTGTGACAGAATGGAGAACATAGCCACTGCCTGCAACCTGTCACAATATACTGGAACACTGCTATCATGTCTCTCCTGGTTCTTCTCTTTACTAGAAGAGAAGAATTAATCACTAATGGCAGCAATATTGTTCAAAGAACCGAACACTAATTGCAGCAAAGTTTGTATAAGAATTTGGATTGTAGGCAGCTGGTTGTGTGCTTAAACAGAACAATAATAATAAGAAGAAGAAAGGAACAGGCGAAGCATACGAGAGTCAGTATTCAAAGTTAAAATAAAAAACAACCTACTGGAATATTTGTAAATTAGCTTGATATACATTCTTTGCTATGAAACTATGTGTTCAGGCTTAGTATTCGGGGAGGAAAATAAGGGGGGAAAAATCTGCTTCTGCCTACCAGCATCCATCGGTATTCATCTGGCTAGCGTCCTGCTAGTGTGTGAGAGAGTTGAGGGCTGTTTGGAAACTGAAACAGTGAGCAAGAAGTTGTTGTGTGAGCAAGAAGAAGACAGCAAGGAGCCTTGCATGGCTTAGCTCAACTGTTCTGTACTAAAGCTGCTTGGTGCTGTGAAACTAAAACTGAAACTGAAACTGAAACTACTCTCCTCTGCTTGTGTTTTGCATTTGGAACAGATTTCTTTTCAGGTTGGGAGGGAGAGTAGAACTCCTTAGCATCAGGGCATGTTAATAATAATAATAATATACAAAATACTAATGCTCTGGTGGTCATTTCAAAAAAATCCTTTCTTAGTGAGCACTTAGAAGCCAAATTTCAAGTTTGCAGGCTTTACAGTTCTGGAGATTTTGTGATAATGCGTGAGTGGTATTTTGCATAAATAGACAGACAGACAGACAGACAGATAGATAGATAGATAAACAGGCTAACAGGAATGAAGCTGTGAATTGGGAAGTTGTAGAAGAATTACATTTGGAATAGTGGTTAACAATTCTCAAGGACTAAAAGAAAGATTAGCAGAGAGGCAGCAGCAAGGAGCTTTACAGTGAGATGAAACTTGCTTACACCTTCCCAAAAAATGAAGAGGACATGAACATTGGAAAGAAGGACCAAGGGGTGGAGAGAGATCTAGCTGAAAGCCATAATGTGTGACCTATTGAGGAATTTGGACATTGATTTCTAATACATTTTAAGATAAATAAGTTAGGAAAGGTTTTCCTCTTTCTCTCTGTATCTATCTATCACAAGGTCCAATCAAAGTACACAGTTTAAATATATTTTAATTGCAGTTTTTTTTCTTTTTATATAGTAAGTGATGTGCTCTTCAGATGGACAAAATAAAAAAAAGTTAATTGTAAACCATATTGCTGGAGATTGAAGCCACCAGATTTCCTAACCTGAATTAAATTCCTAAAGAAAAAATAAAGTTAGATTTTTTCCCCCCTGTCTGGGTAGCATAGAGGTATCTGGAAAATCAAAGAGAGATGTGTAACAAAGCTACAGGTTCAAAATTTTCTGTTGGTTCACAATAATAAATTCAAAAGCTACATCAGAAGAAGTTATAGCTAATTTCCGAATCACTCTGAGTTAGAAAAACAGATTCTTTTTTTTTTCTTTTTTCTTTTTGAGATGGGAAAAAGCAGCCAGGAAATTAGAAGACAGATTTTGGTCCAGTATTAGTCAAACAGAGTGAACCCCTGATGAATCTATATTAAAAAGCCAGCAAAAGCAGAAAATGGGTTTAACTAGATATTTTGTAAGCTTTTAATTACCCAGGAATACAAATTTTGCTATTGTTTGATAAGGTTTCATTATGGTTTGGGATATGCATGGTTTGGGATATGCATGGTTGGCAGAGGACATTGATACTGGGGGGAAAAAAGACGGATCAGTAGTGGAGGCAATTTTTAGTTTCCTGGCAAGAAAAACTACAGCAAAAAACTTAAAAATGCGCTTAAGCCTACATGTATAGTAAATTACACTTCTAGTGTCAGAAACACTTGTTTTCAATCTTTTTCAATAAATCTTTTATTTTCAAGAACGTATGCCAGGGATAATATAAAATCAATGAAGATGTGCTTTCCAGGTTTCACCAAAGAAATGTCTGATGAATCAGGGACTTTCATGAAAGCATGGAAACTTATATGTGACTTTTTGAAGAGTGGAGTTAATAATCATAGCAACTGGAGTGTAAAATGGCTCTTCAGAACCTTTTCAGATCAGGAGTGGGTAGACCAATTCTTGAAGACAGCTCATCTGCTTGGAATCCACACTGTATAACGGACATTAATATGATTGAGCGAGTCCAGAGGTATTTCACAAGAAGAATACTCCACTCCTCTGTTCGCAATAGAATACCTTATGCTACCAGGCTTGAAATTTTGGACCTAGACAACTTAGAACTATGCCACCTATGGTTTGACCTAAGCTTAATATACAAAATTATCTGCAACAATGTCCAACCTGTCAATGACTACTTCAGCTTCAACCACAATGACACACTGGCAAACAATAGATAGAAACTCAAAGTAAACCGCTCCAAACTCAATTGCAGAAAATACGACTTCAGCAACAGAGAGATCAATGCCTGGAACTCATTACCTGACTCTGTTGTTACATCCTCAAACCCCAAAAACTTTAACCTTAAACTGTCTACCATGGACCTCACTCCATTCCTAAGAGGGGTGTGTGCATAAGCGCACCAGTGTGCCTACCATCCCTGTCCTACTGTTCCCATTTATCCATTCTCTCTCTCTCTCTCTCTTTTGAGGTTCTCGTGGGTATTTGTATGTGGATCTTTGGTTATTCGGGTTTTCTCCCGCGTAAGATTGGAAGTATCTAGGCAACGTTTCGATGAAGTCTCATTCATCATCTTCAGGCTTCTGTCTTCAGCTCTGTGCTTCTCAGAGTGATGTGAGCTTGCAGCTGCTTCTTCCTTTTAACTGCTAGTGGGGTGTGACTTGATTGGGTGGGGGCTTGGATGTGTTCTGATTGGGTGGGGTGTGTTCTCATTGGTTGGGGGTTTGGCTGTGTTCTGATTGGTTGGGGGTTGGCCATGTTCTGATTGGCTGGAGGTGTGTTCTGTTCAGGTGGGGGCTTGGTTGTGCTCACGTTGGTCTTAGTTACTGGGGGATTTGAGCTGGTGAGCTGTGATCTTGCTGTTTGGCTTCGAGTTCGTGGTCGTGCTGCATCTTCATGGTGGGGTCAGTTCGCTTCATGTATGGCTCAGAGGGGTTTGAAGTGGGTAGTGATGCAGCTGCAGTGCGGCTTCTGGTCTGTGGTCGTGTCTCATCTTCTGTGTGGGTGTGAGTCTGCTTTTTACGTGGAAGTGTGGTGGTGGCATCTTGTGTGGCCCTCGTGGGTGTGGGTCTGGTGTCATTCATCATGTTAGGTACTGCCTGTTCATGAGGGCGGGTTTCCAAATGGCTGGTAAGCGGGAGGTGTCATCTCTTTTATTCATGCTGTGTGGGCGTTTTTCTATCTCTATGGCTTCTCTGATTATTCTGTTGTTGAAGTGTTCGGTTTTGGCGATAGTTCTGGTATTTTTAAAGTCAATCTCATGTCCTGTGGCTTTGAGGTGTTGGACCAGGGAAGAGGTCGGTTCTTCTTTTTGATTGAGTTCTTATGTTCTTCAACGCGTGCACTTATTCTTCTGTTAGTTTGTCCAATGTATGTGGTGGGGCAGGCGGTGCAAGGGATTTCGTATACTCCTTGGTTTTCTAACTCGATTTTGTCTTTAGGTTTTCTTAGGATGGTGGATATTTTTCTGTTTGTGCAGAATGCTGTTTTGATGTTGTGTTTTTGGAGGATCTTGCTGATTTTGTCTGTAGTGCCTTTTATATATGGGAGGAGGGCTTTGCCATTCTCTTGTTCTCTGTCTTGGATTTTGGTTAGGTTTCTTTTTGGATTAGGTGGGTAATCTTCTTTCTTTGGAATCCATTGGTTGTTAGTACGTTGGTGAGAGTGTTTAGTTCGGTTTTTAGGTGTTGTTCATCAGCTAAGCATTTTGTTCTGGAGATGAGTGTCTCAGCTACGGAATTGATCTGCGCTGGGTGGTGGTGTGAGAGTGCATGTAGATAGCGGTTTGTATGTGTTTTCTTCTGGTAG